>NC_071260.1:12908649-13063649 GCF_023375685.1 Ictalurus furcatus | reverse complement strand
AGACGTGTAATTCCTGCCCATGTGGTGAGGCTGGGACTGTTTCATCTGAGATGCGCAATTCTTCTTGATTAATTTATGGCAAAATTGCCTAAAAGTCTCACAGTCCAAGAGACCTTATGATTTCAAACACTCGCCCTAAAATTGGAGTGATATTAGATGTGAGCCTGCCTTGTGACATAGCATTAATATTAATTACAGCGCCTGATTTACTTGATATTCCGCTCGGCTAACTCCTGCTGGAAATGTCAGTTCTCTACTAATAAAACCCTCTTTCACTTTTACTGACCAGAATTAAGAACCAGTGTAAGTAAACACATTATAGCTAAGGCATCTTAATGGGTTTGGATGAAGTAAATATATATATGAGCATTAAAATGGACACAACAGTGAATTACACAAATATTTTTTTTGGCTGGCAAGTTGAATAAGGTTTTGAAAATATTATTTTGAACTGGACACAAAATACTCAATATAATACTTGTACTATACTGTATGTGTGACTTCAAGCACATTCAAAAGGTGTGCGTATATGTGATCTCTCACCGGGTATCTCGTTGCAGTCTCTGTACTGGGTGCTGTTCCCTGCACATGGAGAACCCTGATTCCCACACACCCGAGTGCGTGACTGCAGGCCCAGATCATCACACGCAGACCACAAGGTCCAGGCCATCCAACCACCTGCATGGACAAACACGCTTTTAGAGGGTTCTACCATGCATTTACACTGATTTCTTTGAAGCGAGTCCCAAATTCAGTGCCCAAATAATAAAAAGTTAACCCCTTCAGATATTGATAAGTATGTTTAGAACAGCTGTTGAGGAAAGCACATTATAGTCATTTGTTTGCTGGGGAAATTGAATCAGCTGGTAGATTCATCCTTTTCAGGTCAGAGATGACAGACTGCTAAGCAACCACAGATTTTACGATGCAGAAACAGAGTCAGCAGCGACAAGAGACAAGCTACAGAGACAAGAGCTTCAGAGGTGACATCTAAAATCTACATCTTAAGCTGCTTGCCGGCGTGAAATATTTGCAGCCATCATGGAAAGCAGCCTTCTTGTTTAATAATGATGCTGAGTGGTGCAGATAATTGCTACATCCATCTCTTTATTTACCGCAATCAAATAAAGTGTTTGCTTAGCAAAGTCAGGGGGAGAGGAAATAAGAAACGAGTGGGATTGATGGACTGCATCTATGCATATACATGCTACCGCTACACCTGCCCTATGCTCACTCTTGCTCCCAAAAACATATTTAATCAAGCCATGCTGAAAAGATATGTGTGCAGCTCGCTACAATCTTATTGGAGTCTGATTGAGAGCCTGCAAGGGTCTTTAATCTGTAGCACTAGGTCTGGGTGATCACCAGGCCAGCATATAAGGAGATGAATGGAAGAAGGAAAACAGCCAATCAGATGCTTGCTTGATTTGTGTGCATATGAATGTGTTGTCACATATGGCAAAAAAATATCATACCACAATACCTACATAATAACATTTTCAAAATACATAGTATGTACCACAACATATTTACACAGTAGCAGGTTTAAAAAAAAATCAATATTTCTAATTACAGAAAAGAATAAGGAAATGAAAACATTTCAATAAGGAAAAAATTACACAACTGGCACAAAAACAGGGGCAACATTTTATCTTTGAGGAACTATAGAGTCATTCAGAGTTATTAAAAGCTCAGTTGATAGCCGTGATATGTCAGGAAAGAGCCTTCTGAAATCATTTGTCACTATATCGACATTATATAGTCATATATCAGCCACCTTTATTTTCTTTAACTTAAAAAAAAAAGTTTTGTAAAGAGGCAATTAATTTTCTGTTTATAGCTTTAAAATGCTCCATTCTTGCCATATTTATAATGGGTAGCTAGGCATGCAGTCGTATGTGCTTTTCTAACCGCAGGGAATGGAATCATTTCGCAATGCATCAGTGCATTCAAGGAATATTAAGTGTGGTTCAAGAAAGAAATAGAATATGGGTGAAAAACTGCAGGAGAACGGTGCTTGTTAAATCCAAAAGGTGTTTATATATATCTTCTTTTTAGGAAAAGACTTGCATTCGCACACGATTCCAAGATTAGCTCGCTTCATAAACATTTCAGTTTCTCCTGAGCTGGTTTTATACAGAAAAACGTTATTTAACACTGCAGAGCATGATCACACACACACACACACAAACCCAAGGTATCTCTATATCTGAAGGATGTTTTTAATGATCTGCTCACAGCAGTGCGAATTGTACTATGGAGCTGACAGATGGCGCATATCTTGGAGGTGATAAAATGGATAGACATACAGTAGACGGAAGACTGAAAAAACACCCCCAAAACATCCATATCTGATCTTGTGCATACAGGTGGAGGCACTCCACATTTTGGCTGACTTGTCAGGACCTGTGGCTCACAGTTGGTTATCACTTTAAGCAGTGAGTCAGTTTTGCTTTGTTGTTGGTCCTGATGGTGGGCTTACCCTGGCAGGTGTGTGTGTTGCACAGAGCCTCCTCTGTATGCAGCCCGATGCAGATGTCCCCTCCACGGGCGGGCGCGGGGTTTGTGCATGTGCGCGTCCGCTGGTAGTGCCCGCCACCGCAGGGCACCGTACACTGTGACCATGACGACCAGCAAGACCAGGCACCTTTCACTGAACAGACCAGACACACACGTACACGACACACACAAGTACAAGACGATCAGGCAAGCAGGGAGACACAAAACAATAGGACATGTGGAGAAGCAGACACACACATACAGCGCAAACAGGAAGCAGAAAGCGAGCACAGAGATGCAGACAGACAAAAAGAAGCAAGACAAAGCACAACAGAGGGACGAATCAGAAACAACTGCAGTGCTGACAGATGAACGTTTGCTAGGAGATGTAATGGGGATGCAGGCACAGTAGAGGAGTCACATGTCTGCTTTCGCTGCTCAGCACTCTTCATTAGCCTTCTGCAGCACTATCCACACCTGTGCCTCAGCATTAGTGCGCTAGCACCATGGCTTCACCTGTCCACAATAAGTGTTGCTTTATTGGCATTTCTGCTCCTGTCAGAAGCTGCTAGAAGCCTCTGTTGATGTTTCATCAGCTTGATGGGATGGAGGGGGGGGGGGAGGAGTGGAGGAGCGGGGGGACGGCTCTATCCGTCTGCAGTGGAAAACTTGATTTCCTTTAGTGGATTAGAGAGGAGAAATGGGGCATGGTGACGACCCTTAGCGAGAGTCCAACACACAGCACACACAGTATAGGCGACTGAATGGAGAGCTGCATAGAGAAAAATGTCTCATTTTTATGGATCCTTTCATTGCCTGCCCCCCATCTCATTTAAGATAAAGATTGTCTCAGAGTGTCTCTTCTGGTCTATTAATAACCAATTAATCAATCCATGTTTACGACATAATGTATATATCTAGATTTGTGTGTGATTTTACTAGAGATAGTACTAGAAGGGCGGTGACCTCAGCACACAAACTGCAGCTACATTTCACACAGATTGCTACTGTTCAAAAGAGTTAAACACAAATACTTGCACATAATACACATTTTATAACTATTAGTGTGAAAATACTGTAAATCCTATGTTTCATTCCCATTTTCATTTTGTCCCCATAGCTAACTAGAGAATTTCCATGCAGCTCCTGACAAATAATGGCTGAAAACACAGTGAAGATGGTAAAGATTATGTGAAATGATTACAAGCATGGTGTGTAGAGTATGTCCTTCAATTTTTTCAATGATTGATTCCACCTTTAATAACTCTCTCTCGCGCGCTCTTTTTGTCAACAACGAGGAATGCATTGGCTTGTTGTAGTTAATAATTGAAAAGATAGGGAATATATCCATTAGTCTTCAGATCAAACACTCTACACTGTTGGCATTAAAAGAGGACCAGATACAATTATAATTATGTTTCTCAAGATTGAACACTGCTAATGTAAAAATCCATACACAGCAAAAAAAACAAAATCAGAGCATCAGGTAATCAGGAAACAACCGACTTATTTTATGTCTCTCCTCCAATCTGTCTGTATAAATGATCATGAATTGTTAATTATAGAATGTCTACAAAAACTGCACTGAAACTGCACTGACAAAAAAGGAGGGTTCTGACCACAGACCTCTGGACCCAGTGGAGCCATCATCTCAGCCATCCATTAGCTAATGAACTCAGTAATACACTTGGACTCAGCAACTGTTTTACCAAACTGAATGATAGAGAAGGGAAATGAAGGAAACACTTGGAAGTCCTGTGTGTCTCTGCATATTTTGCATGTGTGTTTGTGTGCTTGTGTGTGCGTGCATGTGTGTGTGTGCGCGCGTGTGTGTTACCAGGACATGGCTGAGGATTGCAGTCCTGGTACTCTACAGGAGATCCTCTGCAGGCATTCGGTGAATTCTTGCCGTCCATGCCAGTGCAGGTGCGTTTGCGGGAGCGATAGCCTTTAGCACACTCCTGACTGCACGTAGTCCACGACTCCCATAATGACCAGCTGGAGCCTGTGAGTCTCACCCCAGGAGTCCTGAGTAGCTCATCCACAAGAGCTGCAACATACACACCATGCACATTTTACTTTTTGATGGCAAAACCTGATCCTAAAGCAATCACTAAATATAGCATTAATCATGTATTAGAGTTCTGACATGGAAGTTGCTGGGGAAGTAAACTTTGCACTTGAATTTGTGTTACGCAGTCACAGGTCGCACGGTAGTACAAAGTTGCAGCCTCATAACTTCATGTATCTCGGGTCAACCCTGAGCTCAGGTTATTGTCTGTGCAGACTTTTGCAGGTTCTGTATGTGTGAGTTTTCTCAGGGTTCTCTGGTTTCCTCCCACATACCTAACCATTATTCCTGACCGTGACTAGGATAAAGCAGTTACTGAAAATGAATGAATGAATATGTTTATGGGATGTATTGGGATGACCAAATCATTTGGTGGAGGTGGGGTCACAAATGTAATAGTCCTTTTAGTTCCCTATGTAATAAAGGCCTAAATATTTATATATACACACACAATGCAAGACCTTTATATTTAGGACCAAAATAACTATAGTAAGGCTATAGTAAGGTTTTTGTATTGTAATACACACTGACAAGTTAGATTAGATGGTTTATCATATTTCAGATTTACTCACTCTCTACCCCAAGGCAAGCCTTTCATCTTATTATGCACAGATATAGTGAATAATATGTTCCAAACAATAGAGCAGACCAAATATGAATTGCAAAACTTCCACTGTGTATATCCTGTTAACTTTTTTCCTGTTCCTGTCAGCTTACCCTTTTTCTGCTGTCGCAAATAAAAAATTAATCATTTGTTTGTCTTTTCATTATTGTCATAATGTCTGTGTAAATCGACATGACTGTGTCAGCTAGCCACACAAAATGACTTACACAAAATTATTTATTCACCCTCAAGTTGCTCCAAACCTGTATGCTGTTCTCAGTGTAACACAAAAGGAGAATTGTGAAGAATGTTTACACCGCTATACAGAAAAGCGGTCTATATGACGCAAAGCTCTAGTATGGCCACTTGGAGTATAGTTTTTATGGCGCATTTATAGTGCACCTTTAAAGCTCATGATCACGATCTTCTGCCATTTTATGGAATGAAGCTGTAATAGAGTGGAAAACAGGGGGGGAGGGGGAGGGGGGGTCTTCTTTTATGTGATGAAAAGTAACAGTATTTGGGTTTGGAATGACATAAGGGTAAGTAAATGATAGAATTTTCATTTTTAGGTGAACTATCATTTCTTTTTGAGCACAGACCTGACAAGGTCATACAGACATCAAAATACAATGGTTGCAAACACTTGGGGGTTTATTGTCCAGTTAAAGGAATTTAAAAAATAGTTCAAGAATTAGATTTGCACAGAGTTGGGTGTAATGCGTTGCAAAGTAATTGTAATCTAATAATTTTTTTCTGATAACGCAGTAATGCATTACATTTTAAATTGATGTCATTTGATTACAGTTACTGATGTCAATAAAATTACGTTACTTGCATTACAAATTTATTGTTAAGAAAACAATATTAAGTAAAATGCATTTTTTAAATAAATCACGTTTTCGCCCCGAAGATTTTTTCTTTAGCCCTGAATAATTCTTCACTTGTAGCAGTTTGTCACTACAGAACTGAACGTCAGGAAAAGAAGAAATTTATACCAACAGTGAATGGAGGCGAGACCAATCAGACAGGGTTTACAGGAAAATACATGGAAACACTTGTTTCTTATTGGATGAGAGTCTCAATTCTGTCAAACGCTAGCTCACAGTCAGCATGACGGCGACGACAATTAGGTCATATCTGATTATTTGGGGGGGTACGCGTCCCTCAGTGTCTATGTTGGTTACGGCCCGGTTTGATGGAATTCAATGACTGCTGTTAGCTGTAAACAGTTTTATATTCTTTTCTCAGTACAGGAAAATATAAATCACCCATATGATAAAGAAAGAGATTCATTTATAAAAAAAAAATGGGGCTGTATTTCTTAAATGAAAAGCATCCATGTAAAATTCTGTACTGTTCAAGAGAACTGTGCCATAATTAACATCCCAAACAATGTTAAAAATGGAACATTTCCCCTGTTGCGTTCTCTCTCCTACACTCCTAATGGATGAATGGATGACCTAACCTCTAATTTATACCACAGATGTCATGGCTCAGAACATGCTGGCCTTTTCATTAGTAATTCAAGGTTAGCTAGGGCACCTAGTCATGCTGTGTTTTACTGCATTTCCGACAGAACACTCAAGCTGTTCTGTCCAACCACCTACACATGGAGCTATCCTTCTACCTCGGTTCTACACTCCCCCTTATGAACTCAATGCATGGTGTCAAGTATGGCCCACTTCTCCCTGACTTCTGGCAGGAATTTATAGTTAATCGATGTGTGGGCTGACACCCATAACATGGATGGTCACTGAGCTGTGTCACCTGGGTGGAGAAAGTGCTTCACACAGCATAATCCCTAGATAAAGATACAGACATAGTCACTACAAGCAGACAACAGACATTTAGGGGGATCTATTGTTAAAACACTGGTGACATAGACTAATGCTATAAGCTCTTTCAAGGCAGGAAGTAAGGTTTACTGTTTTCACAGCCCTCACTAGTTTGATGAAGTCATGTATATGGGAATGAAGCACAGAAGTTCTCTGGAGTAATAGCACATTATTACCCAGAGTAGTGTTTCAATAAACAATCTGTTCTCTGGAGTTTCAAGTCTTAAAAAAAAAAAAAGCAGCATGGCAGCAAGCTGCTTATTTCCTGCTTCATGAGAGCTTGGTTTATTAAAGTGTTTGATATAGGAGAGAGAATTATGCATGACTCACAGTCTGTGTCACAGGTGGCAGTGCCATCATTGGGACAGAAGCGCGTCTCCACCTTCCTTTTACCCAGCTGGAGTTCGTGCGGATCTGCCAGCTGTGCCCGGCAAACGTAGCGTACCCTCTGCTCCTGGCGTGCACCACCTTGAGTTACATTGACTGGCAACCACGGTGTCCAAGGAGTGTTCCGCCTCACCTCAGGACATGACTCCAGATTACAGGCCTGGTATTCCTACAGAATGAGAAAGGGACCAGGTTTTGAAGTACAAAACAGTCAGTTCATTTATCTTGCCCCCAGTGGACAATCATTAAGCTTAATGAGAGATACTGTGGCTCAGCGGTGCGTCTTATGTGCAAACTGTTACAACAAGCCAGTACGATGGCTGACATACTCTGGGGAGGTGTTTTAGCGCCATGTGAGGAAACTTGATTTGATTTTTAATATAGTAAATTAAATCTGAATAAAATTAATTGCAGCCCTTCAGTCTGACAATGCACATAGAGAGAGAGAGAGAGAAGGAGAGATAAAAAAAAACCTCTCACACTGTAAATGAGGGGCAACTGTGAAGCGAGTGTCTCCGCCACATGATTAAGTAATCTATTTTTTCAGTAGCTGCAGGGTTTATCGCAGCGCTCTGTATTTGATTTGCTCATCATGGACTGCAGGTACGTTCCAGGATTTCAGTCCGCTGTTAAAATAGGTCTAGGGATATGTGCTTTGTTAGTGAATGTGCAGTAGGATTTTCACTCAGTGTGTTAAGGGGCTGTGCGTCCCCCTTTGGAGAGCTTCTGGGTTATCATCGACAGACAACATTTCAGAAAGCTGAATCCCAGCCGGACATCGAGCGAGACAGGAAGAGAGAGGGAGAGAGTGCATAAGAGCGAGAATCATGTACCAGTGCGCAGCCTGGACAGCTGTTTCCATTCTCACAGTTCCTGGAGCGAGAGTGCACTCCTCCCCCACACTCAGCACTGCACTTAGACCAGGGTGACCATGATGACCAGAAAACAGGCTGAGGGCAGGAAACCTTCTCGTTGCAGAATCTGAAAAGGAAGAAGAACGTGGATTGCATTACATTACTGTAGCCTTATTCCACAAAACATAAAACAGACCACAAAATCATCACATTCGCACAGCACTTCAACATCAAAGGAAACTGAATACTGAAATCTGCAGGAAATGGATTGGTGTAATGTGAGATACACAGTTACATCAGAGGTTTCACTGAGTAATTTAGGTTTCATGAAATCAGGTGTACAACATGAAAAATGTTTTATTTCATCAGTGTCCTCCAGCCTCAATGTGTTCACCCTTTGAGTGCAGATGAGTGTGTCGTGTAGTGGGCGAAAGCACTCTACTGTCTCTGTCTCTCACCTCTGCTCTCTGGCTTGGCCCACACACACTCGGCCACCGTGTCTGGGTGAGGGGTTGTTGCAGGATCTCTGGCGCACCTCGAAGCCAATCTCGCAGCTGGTGCTGCACTGACCCCATGATGACCAGGGAGTCCAGCCACCGTTCCTAAGAGATACCAAAGACAAAATCAATGCTTTTTCCCTGTAGAATGTTAGTTTCTAATGTACCATGGTGAAAGAAGACATTCCGCATTTCAATGTGCAAATTCATACCCTTAATTTGCTTAAGTGCCCGGCTCCCATGTAGCACTTCTCAGAAATTAATTGCCACTTCCTGGGCAAACACTATTTAATTTTGTCACCTCGCATTTAATCTTACATAACTTTGTCTTAGCTACTCCTATGCAGAGTACAGCTTCAGTGTGCACAAATCATCAAGCACTTTTAAATGCCAATTCTTTTGTATGACTGGGCATTTTAAATTCAGTATGGGAAGGGAAAAAAAAGCCCAGCATATGCTGAGGCTGAAGTGCGCTTCAAAAGTAAGCACAGTGAGTGAACTAAAAACTGCTGTTACCTTGAACAGTTGGCCACTTCGATGGTAGGACCCTCACACATTTTCCCCCCACAGAGGGGAGAAGGGCTGTCACATGCCCTAGAACGACAAAGGCAAGCACTGGTGCCTTCGCCGTCATCATGGCTGCAAGGCTGCCATGGGGTCCAGGGCCCATAGGCACCATCCGTGGTTTGGTTCCGCAGCTGGAATAAGTTCACATGTTTATGTGAAGGAGCAGAGAACAGTGGAACCACACTCCACCACAGCCAGAAACAGGCTCACAGACACTTGCTCACAAATGACTATAAATGGGCAACTTCTACCTAAACTAATTGAGTCTGTAAAGCAGAGGCCAATTCAATCATGTGATGAGGTGTTCAACTCTTACTGGGCATGCGGTGATGTTCTGGAACCACTGGCTCATGTTGGAGCTATCCTCAATTGTGGTGCAGCGTCGCTGTTTCCTGTCCCAACCACAATATGGGTCTCTGGCACCCAAACACATCCTGGAAAACAGAGTGAGATGCAAATGACACAAGGCAAACAAACACATAAATACATCATTTCATCCAGCCTTTGTAACTAAACAATCAGGTGTACTTTCCCAGGAGAGGCAAAGGAAAGACTTCATATATTCCCATCATGCTGTGAAACAGAGATTAAATATCTAAGCACCCTCCTAATGAGATGTGATTAAATCTAAACACACTAATGAACTTAAGCCATGAGACACAAATAGGGTGCAGGAATGCAGGCCAGCACGGCAGTAAACCCTAGAGCAAATACCATGCCCCAGCTGAACCATTAGCCTGAAAGACTCTTATTTTTGGCACAAGCAGACTGTTTTGTTTGCACAGAGTGGCTAGTGCTCCAATCTTGAGATTGGGGAAAACAAACGCTGTTTAAGAATGAATGCCAGTGAAGAAAGAAGTCTGACCATAGTACAAACACAGCTGGTTGAAGGTACAAGAACCTCTATGAATAATTCCTGCTTTTCTACAGTTTGCTAATATTTGCTAATACAGCAAATGTCTCTCTGTTGAACTATAAAATCCCAGCCTCTCAAGATGAAGAAGATATATAGCATATATACATATGAAGGCAGATGCAGAAAAACTGTATAAATCAGGCTATATGATGGATATAAGGTCTACCAGTTGGTATAGTTTTCACACTCATCTTACTGGAGGTTCCATGAGTTTATCTGCCCGTCTACCTTTGTTGCTTACACTGACCCCTGTGATGGCTGGCAGTTGCACTAACATGTGTAAGGCATAATTAAATAACACCGTTCCTGTCAATTAAGGGCATCTTAGGGAAGAAAAGGAATAAATGATGGCTGTGGTGCAGAAGGTTCAATTACCCCCAGTTACCAAAGGTAGACAGGTAAGCCCACAGGGCGCTAACCTGCAAGCAAAACCCATTTAAGCGAGAAGTTGGTGCCTGTCTTATTAATTACAGAGGAGAAATCCACTCCCATGAACCGGTTGCTCTGAGCACCAGCCACCCATGTAAGCTCTTAAGACTGTGAAAATGCAGTAGCTCAAGGGGAATGCTGATTTGACAGTTTGAACTGGAGGGCTGGCTCATGGACGGCCAATGGACACACAAGCAGCTTAGAGCACGTGCAGGTCATGGCCTGGCTCAAGCCATCTGCCAGTTGACTCCCTGAGAGAAATTAAAGGTGTAGTCTATGAAATATGAAATGCCTGTTTCCAGCTGCAATTCAGATTTGAAAAAATGGAGTTTGTGCACACACAAGGGTAAATACAAATGTTTCATCTCTGCCCTATGAAAAAATGCTGCCACTGAGGGGGGGGGGGGGGGGGGAACAAAAAACTGCACAGTCATCCCGATAGCTCAGCTATTTTCAAAACAGCAGACCATGAACATTAGTTAATCCTGAGCAATGTCATCATCTATTTGATGCATTTGTACCTGACTCAGTGCTACGAGTGAACTACATTCATGTGCTGTGTTGAGCTTGCTGATAGATCAATACATCATGAGCAAAGCCACATGGCTTGTTAAATTTTAAACAGTATACAAGGCGAAAATAAACTAACACATAAAATGGTGTGGCATGACGACTGATGGAATGCAATAAATCTCATCTATTCCCTGCAAGCTTAATGGATGTTTTAAAGAGATGAGGAGGGCTATAAAACAATGTACTTTTTTTTTTTATAGGCCTTTTAAAAAGAAAGATTGGAGGCAAACAGCTATCACTGTCCCTTTAACATCAAACCTGCCCTCATCACCATAAATGAGACAGCTGGTCAGACATCCCGCTTTGAACAGATTGGGAAAAATAAACCTTTAGGCACAGCGCACAATGCTATGGTTTGAAATCATGCTTAAACAACATAGTTTGTAAGCTTACATCACTAATGTTTATCAGTCACAATTATTTTTTACATTGCCTCAGTGATTGTATTTTCACCCAACAGACACTGAAAGGAATTCTTGATCTATGTTGGTTTAAAGGTTGGAGAGCACAAGAACAATATCTGTAGCCAGTGACAGGGTTTTTTCCCCCCCAGTTCTCCATTAATTACTAGTGAACTGGCTGAGAAAAGCCATCACACTCTGCACATTCATCCTGCTCCTAGACTTTAAAAGCTGTTTGGAGGATGGACGGCTCCTTGCTGGTCCCATAAACCTAAGCAAGATAGCTGTATGAAAGCTCAGTTAGCACTTTTAATGAGTTATCACTGTTGGAGTTTGTCAGAACTTGAGGGTTTGAGACATATTGCCTGACTGAATAAATGCTGAGAGAGCGCAGGAAAGAGAAATGACTTCAATATTGAAAGTCTGCAAAAGGAGACTCCGTTAAAAGCCAAACATTCTCCGGTTGCAATAAATACCTTCACTTTCTGATTACTTTCCTTCCCCTCCTTCTCTCCCTTCTCCTGCTGTTAGACTACCTCCAGTGCTCCAACAGGCTGTGCTGATGTGAGCTCTTAACCACTGTATTCCTTTGCACCCTGCTGACAAGCTGGCAGCAACAACAAGCCATAAACCTTCATGGCCAGAGTGCCCCTCAGAGTCCCGCAATAAAGCTCCGCTCATGCAGGTCTCATTCTGACCTTCACAACAGCCACAGTAAAACAGCCTATGTCACATACATGTATCAATTAACATGAAGTATTTTTTAAAACATTCCAGCTAGGGACAATTATTTAGATTCTTTGACACAGACCAAGACCTGAACTAAACTTTTTTTGTCATAGGCCAGGTTTAGTCGCATCATGGAAACTGGACTGGTGTTGCTATGTTCTCTGCTGAGATGGACATCAGGGTGCTGTAGGATGTATGCAAGCTTCCACATGCTTGATGCCTTAAGTATTTGTTGTGGCCAGAGTATTATGGGTTTTCTTTAACAAGCTGAAAGAAAAAAGCTGCCCACATCTGTGGTAGTGGGAAACCCAAGGGAAAGCTGCAAAAACCATTTGTGGTTTACCAAGCCAAACATGTGGTTTGTGGTGTTATGTTCTGCCTTTAAGAGTGATTTAAAGAGCGAACACAAACTGTTTTTCCGCTTTCAGAAACACATCATCACCAGGCTTCACAACCTTGTATATTCCTCCCACATACATTAAATAGCAATATCAACTGTATTAACCAAAACAATTTCATACACACTACATACTTAATATTTATAGTATGAAGCTTCTTAAAATTTCCATTACATGAGCAGAGCAGATAGGCTAATCGGTCTGATGCCATGATTCGAGACTGTGCTCTTGATCGACTGTCACAGTCATCTAAATGCTATAAATGGCTTAATTCCACCTGCACGAACACTGCTGCTTTGTTCTGTGCTGTTGGCAAGCGCCTGCAGGCAAGCAGAGCTCGTTGTTCAGGAGGGTGTTGCTCCCATACCTCAGCCACTACTGCATCAACCTCCACATTCATTTCTCCCTAAGGCACAATCACCCTCTCTCACCCGTGCTAACGCTTGCTGAAGTGGATTGATGTGGCAGAGTGCCTTTGCTGGCGTTGTTTTCCGGCCAAACAGCAGCCCAAGTAGATTAAATTAGTTTCTTACTGGACAGGCATGAGACTAGGGCAAGAGGTGTTAGCAGAAAGTGGAGTGCTTAAAGGTCAAATGTAATTACACAGACCAAGGCCATTGCCGACAGGAACATTTTGCATTAAGTCACTAATAAACACTTCTACAAAAACAAGAGGAATGCTTGAAAGACTTTCAGCTGCCTGTATTAATTCATACACAGAAGTACTGTTCAGACTGGTTTTGATATTTTCATTAGAAGGTAATACATACTTTTGAAAAAACACATTTCAGACCTGTTATTCAGCCCCGAGTTTTCAAAGAGATGTTCACATAAAGCTATAGAGAATATATACAGTACATGCATTATAAAGGCATTTCGAGAATTCTCCCAAAGGAACAGTCAAAAAATAGACTGAAAATAACTGCTACATCCAAAATTCTTCTTCTTCTCATTGTTATTATTAGGGCAAGTATACATAATATCACATCAGAGCATATCAAGTCAAACCTTCACAAGTCAGATGACAATTTGTCCTTGAACTGATGTGAGTATACTTTCCTGCTGGGTTTTAAAAAGGCGCAGCTACTCTCACTTTTCCTCTGCCCTCACCTTTCTCCCACACCACAATCACTCCCCTCCTCTCCAGATGCACGTACACGACTGTTTGTTCTCTGTTAGATATCACTCTCTCTGCACATTTGTCTATTTTGTACACACATATACAGCTAGTCTTTCTTTTTCATCTTCAGCAATTGAGTACACAGCTGACAAACCATCCTTTGTGACCCTTGGCCAAATTTAGAGCTTGACTCTCGTCCGTACCTCAGAGAGGCAGCGGACCCAGACTGACTGAAAGCTTTGATAGCCTCTTAGCTATGGGAATCCTTTCTCTGCTTTAGTCATCCAGGAGGACCGATTTCTGTCTCAATTACAGGTCTACTGGATTATTCTACAGTAGAAGGAGTATGAGCCCATGCCGTACTGCCGTGATGTGAAACTGAGCCTAAGGACATCATGTCCCCAAGGACAGAATGAATGAGGTGGACTGAATACAGCCTGACGTTTAGAATACACGCAGCTTCATACAGAAAGGAATATTCCTGTTTTTCATGCTTTTTTTTGGTGGTATTACAATTGTGCTTACTGTTCTGCTTTATAGCTGGAGCATCTAGCCAGAGGAATTTTTATCACTCGGTTATTCAGACCCACAAAGAGAGTCCTGTCGCCATGGAGAATCTGGAGACTCAGGATTGGCTCTTTTACACCAGGGGGGTGGAGCTGCATCTCCTCCAAATAACACCCTTGTAGACTCTTATTGGTGGTGGCCAGAGCCTTCAGAATGGTCCCATACTCTGGCACAATAGAGGACAGAATTAAATCAAATTTTAGGTCATCAATTATTTAAAAAACTACTGATAGGTTATGACACTGTCTGAAGTAAATTTCTATTTATAATGCAGACTTGTCAAGTACATTTTAGATCAACAGGGTTCGAATACAATAATGTAATTTCAACATTAGTCACCACAGACTGACTCAGCTTTCCTGGCCTGCACGTTTGCTCACCTGTGCCAATGTACATGACGTGGTGGAGTGTGTCCTGGCCCTGCACGATGTCCACCACTAGCTTGGAGAAGCGCACATTATCCTGCCACACCAGTGGGTTGACAGACACAGGCTGTACCACGTCATTCATGAGGTAGAGTCGCTGGGCATCCTGCAGGCTGCGTTCGGTTAGGCCCTCGTTGGGCCCCTCATCCTCGATGGTGCCACACTGTAACGATTCATAGTAAATCTAAGTATATCACATATGATATTCATCTCCCATATTTGGATGCAACAGTGTTAGAAGTGTTAAAATGTGTGAGTTTTGAATAATACAATATTAGTATATCAGGGTACAGATGCTCACTTTCAGATGTTCAGTTTCCTTGACTAGTCATTTCAAAATGATCTGAATGACTGCAAACCTTTGGAGACATACTAACTAAGCAGAACCTTACTATAATAACACACCAGCAAATATCTATACAAATAATACTCCCAGTCAGAAATATAATTTTAATCCAGTGTAGCTTCACAGCTATGGATGCTGGTTAAAAGGCAATCAGACAGCCTTACATAAATAAACAGATTCAAGCTGAGTTGTGTACCTGGAAGTTGGGGATGGGGTTAAGAGTTGGCAGCCAGGTGGAGCGTGGGTTCTCCTGGGAGCGGAACGGCCCATTGAATGCACGTGTGATGGCACTAAGGTTGTACGCACAAACTGCTGATGCAGCTATACTGTTCCTATATAGTCAACAGAGAGATACAAAGAGAGTGTGAGAAAGGGAACAAAAGAAATAAGCAATTCCCAGATGATCCATAAACTGAGTAAGCAAAGTGAGGTGAGGTGAGCTGTGTGTTTAAAATGGAGTTTCAGCTAAGAGCTCCATGTGAGAACGTAATGCAGTAAAATAAAGCTAAATCCGTTTCAGTTGCTGCCACACTTTGAGAAGAATACACAGGCACTCACACCCTGAAACTACTGCTGATGCAAACTGCCGCTACTAGGTAAATGCCACTGAAACTTGTGTAAACCTCTGCCCACTGCTATTTATCTATCCATGCCATCAATTCCTCCACAGACAAATAATCAGGATGGGGAAAATTACTATTTGAAAATGACCGTCTTCCTTCTGATTGAACTTGGTAAAATAATAATGAATCCTCTTCAGTCAGTATATAGCAGCCATGTCCGTGAGTATAAAATGGAAGACTGTCTTTTAAAAATAACATGAAAAATGATGTATGTTGCTTTGAAATGCAGGCGATTCAAAGCCAAATGGTATCTTAAGCCAGCAGAAAATATCCAGGAGAGTAAATGTGTGTTTTGAATTGACTCAAAACAAGCAAGGGCTGCAGAGACTACTGACAAATGAGTTGCAATAACTAGGGTGCTAGCAGCAGAGCCCTGGACAGATGGTCTCCACGGCTGAGCTCCAGCAGGGAATCTAGCCCTGGCAGACTGTGGGGCCCGAATTGGGCTGTGGTTATGGAGTCTGGAAAAGGACCAACAGAACCTGCATCAGAGGGCTTAGGGTGTAGCTGTGCTGCGGTCACATGCTGCGAGTGAAAGTGTGAGAGGAAGGGCATTGCCAGCAGGAGAAAGAAGGTTTGACAGTGCAGCGCAAATAACTAGAAAAAGAAAGCAAGATCCTTTACGTTCAGCAAATTGGGCAGTGTTGAGATACAGGCTGTTAAGCAGATTAGCTGGAAGCAAGCTGGAGTAAGAAGCTAACTTACTCTGAGGTGCCCTGCTCTAAGCAGGTTTTAACATGACAGCGAAAAACTATGCTTTCATCAAGTTTCTCTTTATCTTTGATGCTTTCACCAAGGCAGCATGAACATACTGATTCATAATAATGCCCTTTTTTTTGCCTTAGTAGAAGCATAAAATTGATCAACAGAAATATGCTGCCTCAGCTTGGGCTCTATGCTATATAAAACATGTTCGTAAAGTCCCTCTAGCAGGAAACTGCTGTTAATCAGCCCTCTTTAATCATTAGTGGAATAGTAGCAGGCAACTAGAAGGAATAGGTAACAGTTCAGAGAGCAGAGAGGATTATTTTAACTGCTCCACTTCATTGATTTAACATTGAGGGTGGGCCTGCGTCTCAATGAGTCAGAACTCCTGATTAACCTTCAGGAAGCGTTCCCAAATTTAACCGGGTGTGAAAGTTGCAAAGTGATATGCTTTGAACTAAACAATAATGAACAATACCGATGTACATAGTTGCAAAAAAAAAAAAAGTTTGGAATTCGTGGGATTTCTGCATTATTCAAAAAATGTGGTGACATTCTCCACTCACAATCCAGGCTGAGAAAAACGATGTGAACTTTTGTATTTAATAACTAGTAGAACATCCTTTACCAGCAATAACCTGCTGCTGAAGTTTCTGCCATGGTTCACAGTTTTGATCAGGTGCAGTGCCAAATATAGTGCTGTGCAATTTCTCCAAAAAGTACACCTTTATTCTCCTATGTCCCCAGAACATTGTTCCATCAGCACTGTGGAATGTCGTACAATATTTTTTATTTTCAGCGAGAGAGAGTTAGAGAGAGAGAGGGAGAGAGTTTTTAAACCTGTATTCTACACAGTATGGTAGAAGTGGAGAAAGCAATTTAGCTCATATATAACTACTTCTCAAATAGGCATGGAGCCCAACCTGAAAATAATGTGCCTATAAGTTGCACCCTGTGCCCATGTGTGACAGCCAGCCAGTCAGATGGCATAAAGCACCTGATGCCCAAAACTCAAGTCTCACACATTTTTAGTCCAACAACTAGCATATGAGGGAGAAGCCATCTTACAGTGAGAGCAGATGACTATCTGGAGATTCTCCACACCTAATAGCTATCCAGGTTGTCCAAGTATAGTGTTTTTAGCATTTAACTTTAATTCTAAAATCATTGCGACAACATTGTCCATGGTATAGGGTCAAATGAAGGCATTAACATGTATGCCCGGGTTGTTTGGTGTTACAGAATGTCTTTTTCTTTTCTTTTTTTTTTTCTTTTTTTTCTTTTTTAAAAGAGGAAAAATACATTATATCTGATTTTCCAACCTCATCACAGATGAATGCAAAAGCACGGTCAGCAATCTTCTGAAGCATGAGTCAGGATTAGTCAGAAATATTTTACTGCATAATAATGTTTGACTGGTCAAAGTCACTTTCCTGGAGGAAGGTGTCAGGAAGCTGCTAAAGAAGACTTTCTCCAAGTCATCACATAAGCATAATAACCATAATAAGCATGACAAAACAGTAGCCATTACAAGCGCTGGAGCGGAATTAGCACAATGGCGCCATTGTCATTTCTAGGTACATACCGCTAAATATACATTAAAAGCAAGGTAAAAGAATATGCATTCAATATACATCATTGTGCACACTAATACTGAACACCTTTTTGGTCATGCATCTGCACTGAAACTCAGAAAACAAAAATAAAAATGCATCTTTTTGAAAGTGCAGTTGAGATTGGATGGGGATAGAGAGGATATTTAAAAATACCGGTGTTTATTGTTTTATGATAGACCTGGAATTTTCACAATAACCAAGCTCCAACACATCAAAAATGGAGGACAAGCTAATTCAATTGACATTGATGGAATATGTTTTGTTTACACATTTAAAATTGAACTGAGCACAATATAAACATATTCCTGTGTGCAAGACTTAGTATTCATAGCTGCATAAGTAACCTCTGCATTGTTAGTGCTATTACTGACTGTTACAAAGAGTTGCCTAACTCTTTTGCTTAACCTCGCTATCTTTGGCACACATAGACCGCTCATAGACTGCTCATAGACTGCATGCAAGTCTATGATATGGAGCTATGATATGTTTATGACTTGCACCAAATTAATCTACATGATGGAAATGGTGAAAATTTCCTGGCTCAGGTAACATGCTCATTGTACGTTTTCTCAAAAGTGTCTATCACCTCTGGTTTTAAATTGGATGAAAACCATTTTGAAAAGTTGTGAATGGAAATGTTCTTGAAACCAAAACAGCATCATGCTCCCTGAAAGGCTTCTTAATTCAAATGATTTCCTGAGAAATAAAATATGACATCATTATGTGTGATGAAGCACTGTAGTATAGGCAGTCATATGGGGCAAAATGAGTAGATGGAGTGAAGTACGTTTTAGTGCTTGGGCTTGGCAATGCTGCATGATTAGCACAGTTTATAACTATGGAGAAATGCACTGACAAAATGCAGCTTAGTGCTGCAAGTGGCAGAGCTATAAACACAGTGAGTTCATTATGAGGGGCTGTAGTGCTTACAGACCTTTAGGCTCTAATTCACAGTGAGAATGAGCTAGCCTTGCCAACTCGGTCTTTACCAACTGGTAGACCTATTACTTGCACATCCACATTTTCTATCACAGTTTCTCACCCTCTGTGCTGCTCTTACAACCTCAGATTCCAGAAGTCCATGCTGAAGGTGTTCAATTTACTGCAGACAGATGGAGACACTGCTTGTATGATTTCATTACTAAATACAATATCTTCTGGAGTTTGTGTGTGCGTGTGACTGTCTCCATTAGGCTGCTAATCAGAAAGTCAAATAGTACCGAGACTAGAGCTGCAACAACTAACCGAAAACACGCATCAGAGAGTAAATACTAAAGTTGTGTCCCAAATGACGTACTATACACTTACACTATGCATTATGCACTCTACCATCCACTGTATGAATTTTAGAAAGGTAATATCATCTCAAGTGGAAATCTAGCGTTTTTTTACTAACCGGAAGTATAAGCCGCTTCCTAGTCGACGGCGCATGACGTCATACGCACGAAACGTGATGCCATTTAGCTTTAGCAGACACCCAGAGTCACCGACAATAACTTTCTTCACTTTACTGTTTATGTCAGCGTTACCTTTTATTCCCAACATGACCTCAGATACCATCAGACGGAGGAGAAATTGTCAAGTGACTGAGGAAGAAAGTCCTCTAAGGCAGAGGTGCATTTTATATTAAACACAGCGGAGATCAAACAGTGCTGCACAAGCACCAACTTATGTTTATATCCAAAATGCTCCACTGTGTGTAAGGGGCAGGGGAAACTGGTGCGAGTTGCTTAAAAGGTTTAGTTTAATTCCAGTTTATTGTCATTATTTATTGTATTTGCGTGCTTGCAGTGTAACTTCTGTTGTTTATTATAACGGAAGTGATGTTTTAGCAATGTGTTAGTTGCTCCTGATACACAGTGAGCACGAGTAAGATGTGTAATATCTAATTAAAACACTATGATCAAAAGTAAACATAAGTAAAATAATATGTCTAAAGGCAGTGAGTAACAGAAACCAGAAGGTGCAGTGAAAGTGAGTTTTTATTATTCATTTAGGACTGTAGTTTAATTCAGTGCTTTTTGTGCATCCATAAAAATAATATATTTTAATATATTTTTAATATAATTTTCATGGATGCACAAAAAGCACAGAATTAAACTACAGTCCTAACAGGACAAACAGTTGTGCAAAGTTTTATTCCGAAGTTTCACTCAGTTTGTGGATTTTATTTTAAATAAATGAAAAAAATGGCACTGAAAGTCATTTAATTAATCAAAAAAATAATCAGCCAAATAATCGATTATGAAAATAATCGTCAGTTGCAGCCCTAACCGAGACACAGCACTTTTTAAAAAGAAGAGCCTTTGCACGTTTCCTATGAATCAGCAAATTCAGCCTGTAGCCATCAGAGATCCTCATTTTGAATTCAACAGTTACTGTACACAAGAGCACTACTTTTAAAAAAATCAAGGACTAGCATTGCAATCCAAAAAGCACACAACACAAGCAAATAGTCCCTCCATTGCTAATTTGAATATTTTCTTAATTCATGGCCATGAAAAATTGGGGGAAAGTACTGTACATCTGGTCCAAAACACAGTCCAATCCCAGAACTAATCACAAGTTAGGCTCAATGTACCTATGTAAGCGTGTTGAAATCAAATCATATCAACGACCATAAATCGATAGTTTACGCTTGAACTGTATTTAAACGTCATTTGTTATAAAACCGTTACATAATAGTTTCCAAAACCAAGGGGGTAACAAAACGAATCAGAGTTACAGCCCTACAGAATCCTGACTGTATGTCCTGATGCTAACAACAATGATCTGCTGCAAAACTGAAGTAAGATAATGCTCTGATTATTTCACTGTCCAATTTCAATCTCTGTCAAAGCCTATCAGAGCTTCCTGTACAACAATGAAAAAAAAAGAGAAAGACAAGACAAGACTAGGTCATATGGTCTAAAGTTAACATTGATTAATCCACACGCTTAAACTCTAGCAAGTGGCCATATAATCTCTTATATATTATCTCTTACTTATTGGTTTTAAGAGCCCAAGTGAACATGAATCACACTACTAAACACATTCACCTTGAAGTTGTTTTTTTTTTTTGCCACCACAGGATAACAAATGTTTATAGACTAATGTATGTGCAAAACAGTGCAAATGTAAACACTGCTTAAACACACTGACATGGCTATAGAGTGCACTCACACATTGGTAGTAAAGATGCCATAGATGAGATCCTGCTCGGGCAGGTAGAAAGTGCTCTGGAGCTCGTTGTAGTAGAACGGGATCTCTCCAGAACGGGAGCAGTTCAGCCGAGCTTTGGTGAAAGTGGTCCATGTATCCTCGAGCAGGAAGCGGCCACCAATGTCGTTCTTACAGACGCGTGCCACCCGAGAGTACACTGTCTTCCCACAATCATGCTCCACCGCATTCTCCCTCAGGAAGAAGAAGGTGAAGAGTCCAATATCGTAAGCGGAGATGAACTGAGGCTCTGAGAGAAAGAGAGAGAAGATATTCTGATTAATACTAAGCAGCATAATGATAATGATAATGACTCTTTATTGGTCACGTATACATTACAGCACAGTGAAATTCTTTTCTTCGCATATCTCAGCATGTCAGGAAGCTGCGGTCAGAGCGCAGGGTCAGCCATGATACAGCAGAGAGGGTTAAGGGCCTTGCTCAAGGGCCCAACAGTGGGACCTTGGCAGCGCTGGGGCTTGAACCCCTGACCTTCCGATCAGTAACCCCGAGCATTAACCGTCACTCATTCACACCTACTGGCGAACGTCTACACAGAGAGTAACCCGATTTCACAAATGACGACGCTACCTGCTCTACCTCCATCATCATTTATATAAGCTTGTTCAGTTTTTGAAGTTCTCAACACAATATCTTTGCTTGGGTCTAATTCACACTTTTTACACTTCACCTTTCAAACACAAAATAGTTACTGTATAACTCATGCAAAATCACAAAATGAAGGAAATTCATCCTTAATGAGCAAAACCAGAGGTGCGGGAAAAACAAAGAAAAACTCTCTGACACAACATCAGGAAGACACCTTGAGAGGAACCAGACTCAAAAGGGGAACCCATCCTCTTCTGAGTGACACGGGATATTGACAATATAAACCACTACTATTCTATAACTGAGAATTAAACAGTGCTACTATAAGTGTGCTGGAAAGATCTTCAGTATCAGAATCACTCTGTAAATAAACTGGAAGCTTTTTAAACTACTACAGCAGCCAGGAACATCATACACTGACATTAATAGAGTCAAAATGAATGAGGTGTGTAGCGTGCAACTGGAACTGATTGAATACTAATAAACTAAGGGTAGAGCCTTTTGGAGTTTGAGTAATCGTTTAAAAACCTGTAAGTACATACTGAATGCACGAACCTATTTATATATATTTTCATTTTGCTTAAAATTTTATTACTACCCATCTACATGTAATAATTTTTTGCATTTGCTGCAAATAGTTCAGTGTGTACTTCCAGCAAGCAGATTTTTCTGTGACTGAGAGGTAGACCAGGCTGTTCATGTTGTGTAAGTGTACCCATGTTTGTATGCATGTGCATGACTGCAGTTATATGTGGGTGTTAATATGACAGGCAGTATTTTTCTACTTGCACAATGAAAGGAAACAGATCAGTTCCATCAGGGTTCCTGTGTGTTTGTGTGTGTGTGTGTGCGCGTGTGTGTGCATACACGTTTGTGTATTTGAGATCATGCCAGACTTGCAGCTTCTCAGGTAGCACTGACATCGACTTATTAGAGAGTTCGGAGCCAAAACTCAGGGCTTATTCCAGCCCCATTCCAATTCACTTGAATATTAAAATGCAGTCAGTCAGCACCTTATATGTAGGTGCACAGTGCAACAACAGGCCAGGTGAATCAGGACCCCAGAGGCCTGTGCCATTCTTTCCTGACCCCCCATGGGAACAGGCTTATGAATGGAAATGAGATTTTAATTCACACTTCACCTTCGAAGGGTTATCTTCACATCCCACTGGCTTGGTGAGTAAGTGCTATTTTTTTTGCAGGTGGGATATGCTGAGAGCTGAATTCGGGCATGAGGAGCACAGCAACATACGTCTGACAGATAATTCTTCACACTGAGGCATAGAATTGAGTCGTTGTACTTTCAAATATCGGATGGGGGAAGAAAAAAAAAAAAAGTGTACGTATGTGTGTAGTAACTCTACCTCTCTCTACGTTTTTTTGCTGCAGCGCCTCACTTAAAATCTCCCACAGTGGAGTTAGGTGGGAGTCTCTGGTACAGTGGAGAATTGCGGCAGCAATTTCACCCTCTTCCTACTGTGAGGAATAATTATACCACTGCCTGGCTGAGAGCTGATCTGTTCCACCTGAGGCAAAAGCTGCTTGCTGCTCTATAAGTAAGCTTTAACACCTGCCTCGCTTCAAGTAGGTAACATGTGAAGACATGAGAGATGTATACTTTTAAACTAAACATTAATACACATTAAGTAAGCCACACATATTCCCAGTAATCAAACAGGCGATAGGTGAGTGCAAAACATTACACTACTCAACACAAGCAGGTTAAAAACAACAAAGACATCGTGTTTATCGTACCATTGAGCCATTTGGAGTTGTACTGGGCGGTCCTCAGAGGAGGCATGTTTCCCAGGCTGCGGTAAATGACTGGATCGCGGCCAGAGAAGTCGATGACTGTGGCAGCGTACAGCTCTCCGCTGTCTGTCACAACCGCCGTAGAGTTATGGCGAGGGTCATAGGGGCAGCGTGCCACGCCGTTCACCCGTTCCAATATCCTGCTCATATTCCCCACCTGAGACAGAAGGACAGAAAGAGGGAAGAATCCATTAGATATGCTCTAATTCCTAAATAAAAACGACCTGTTATCAGATTCTCTAACTGCTGAGTAATTACTATCGTCACTTACCTCTCTGGTGATGCACAGAGGCTGGAAAGCGTTGGTGCCACAGGTCATGACCTCCGTCTTGTTAACCAGAAGTACTCGGATGTAGTTTTGACATTCCATCTGTAGGACAAATTAACCCTGTCAGTATGTTACAGTGGTGTGGTTTCCTCAAATACCACATAACCCACCAACACCAGACCTCAAGTCAGACTTGTAATTATCAGTGAATAATAAGCGCTACTACAACAGACATTCAGGACATTTTGCTTCTTCGGAGCTTGGTTAAGCGTGTACGTTTCTTCAAACAGAGAGGGATGGAGTGTCTTGGAGAGAAAAGTGCACGGCATATTTTAGCATCGGCAAACTGACAGCGGTTTGTGTTCTCCACTTTACATGATAGCCACTGCCATGTTATTCTATAGTTATGGAGTAAGCAACTGGCAGCTCAGTGCTAACAGAGAGGAAGTCATGAACTGAGAGAATTGCTATAAACACTTCCAAACTGAAAAGGCCAGGTCATCCATTAGCCTATTCCTGTCAATATCTGTACTGGTAACTGGTCAAAGCAAATATGCGGAATATTTTTTAAAACTGAACTTATGAGCTTTAGAAAAAAAAAAAAAAAAGATCTTAAATGTGTTAATCCTGTATAGAAACTCTAAAACTAAAATGAACTGAGGTCAGACCTGATATTCAGATTTTGCAAATGGGATTACTTTTTTTTTTCTTGCTAGTTTGCTCTTTTTTCTACAGTGCTTCTTAGATAAAAGTGGCACAGTAATCAATCCCCCAAGACAGCCTGATCACAGTATTTCTTATCAGCACCACCGTGTCTGGCATGCCGGAATACTAAAAAGAACCATCATAAGCACCTGGAAAATGCTGTGTTCAAATCAGCATCTTAAATCTGCACACAAGCACTGATGTGACATAAATTATTTATTATTCACAACACACTATTCACTAAGTGGAGATTTGTGCTGTAGCAAATACTGGATAAATGCGCTTTGCACTGTGTGCTCCTACAAGCCAGATCAATTCTCTTTCCACTATCCAATTGGATGCCAGCATTTTGAACGAAATGTTACTATTCAGTAGTGAAACCAGGGGTCTTAGTTACCTCCGTCTTCCCTTTGCTTTGACAGGACCTCCTGGTGTCTTCGTCTGGGCCCCATTCTGTCGCCTAGGAAACAAAAATAAATGTTGAAAAGTGATTTGCGGCATTCACTACCAGCCAGCAGACGTTCAGCTCAAGGCACGTTACACAACTGGGCACAGCAATATTGCATTTAGCCAGATGTGTTAAAAGAATTTAACCTTATTGAGTCTTGTTTATTATCTAAACAGGTAAATAAGTGAGACAGTGGCTTTCTAACTGTAAGGAAACAGTTAGAAATGGATAGAATTGGCATGTAAACGCATTTGCCTAGCTTCTTTTTTAGGCAGAGATATCTAGGCTTCCCTCCTTTGACTACATTTACATTTATTCATTTAGCAGACGCTTTTATCCAAAGCGACTTACAAATGAGGAAATACAAGCAAGTGTCTCCATTTCCCTTGTCCCAACTACATTCCTTTGTAGCAGCTGGACCGGTGTTCAATTACAGAGACAGACTGAAACATTGTAGATCAGCAGACTGAACTAGTATTACCAAGTTTGTATATATATATATATATATATATATATATATATATATATATATATATATATATATATATATATATATATATATTATATATATATAAATATATTATATATATACACACACACACACACACACACACACACACAGTAATGAGGCTGTCTTAGGTGGGAATCGAACCCAGAACGCTAGTATTACCAAGTTGCATATATATTGTATAAAGTCTGTCTTAGGTGGGAATTGAACCAGGGAGACTCGTATTAGCAGGTTTGCATATAAATATATCGTATAGAGGCTGTCTTAGGTGGGAATCGAACCCAGGTCTCTCATGTACAAAGTCACCGAGTTGACTGGAAGACCAATTCCCAAAGTAGCTGTTCAAACAGGGGAATCGAAATAGGGTCGCTAGTATTAGCAAGTTTGCATATATATTGTCCCTGGTTTGGGAATCAAACAAGGGACACTTGTATTAGCAAGTTTGCATATATATAGTAATGAGGCTGTACTAGGTAGGAATCGAACCCGGGACACTAGTATTAGCAAGTTTGCATATAAATTTACTGTATAAAGGCTGAGCAATTCCCCAAGTAGCTGTTCAAACAGGAGAATCAAACCAGGGACACTATATAGATCGATCAATAGATCGATCTATATATACACACACACACACACACACACACACACGCTTATAAGGCTCAAACGTACTATCTTTTCCTCTTAGCTTCACACAAAATCAGAGATACATCTTCCACAATCATCTGACTAACAGCTCTCATTCCAGTCTGTCTCACCTAAAAATAGTCTTCTGCTCAGCACAGCGTGTGCGAGAGTGAAAAAAAATTGGCACAGAGCAGAGACAATGTAAGAAACTCTTGCGGTCCTTCCCATCCTGTTCTCCACTCTCTACTAGGTAAAGTGCACCTGGACTAAATGAGCTGTTGTGGCTCCCGAAAATTACATTCACAACACCTCTTCCATTTTCTCCATATAGAGCTCTCTGCTAAAGAGTATAAAGAGTTGATTAAGCAATTCAATTAAGCAATTAGAGGCAGTAATGAACCTATATTTAAGTATGATTCGTTTAGTGTAACAGTGCATTATATGCATAGCATTGACATATGAACCAACGTGTATAGTACTAAAACTATGACAGCAAACAAAAGGCTACATTCAGCAATAGCCTCATGGCTCAAATGTTTTGAATGAGACTGTCACTCATGATTTTCAGCTCTTTCCCAAATCCTAGTATGCTGGCACTCACACACCAAGATACGATGATGGTGTGACATCATACCAAACAAACCCCCACCACTCAGACAAACTGAAAAGCTGTATTTTTCAACATAGTGACAGAGAGAGAGAGAGAGAGAGAGAGAGAGAGAGAGAGAGAGACTGTGCTAGGATACGAGTGGGGGTTGTTTGTGAGAAATGCCTTTGTGGTGAGTCATAGTTGGGGTCATTAGCATCTTGTCTTTGAAGCCGTTTGTAGAGAAGTCCGTCAGCTTAACCCTGACCTTAACCATGGCAGCCCCCCTCTTTTCACCACACTGAAACAAAGCCAGCCCTCCACTGGCCTTCCCAAAGCGTATTCTGAGAAGTGGGTCTGTGAAAGGCGCACTGTGTGCCATGTTTGGTGAGGGCCACAATGGGGTGCCTGGGACTTTGCCACCCTTAGGGGAGCTACCATCCACCTGGCAGTGAAGCAGCAATGCTGGCTTTTTCAGCAATGCTGGGGAGACGATGAAACGTCTGAATAGCAAATTGCCCTTGACAAGCGTTACATTTCATATAAAAACTGATGAAGTAATGTAGTCCAAGAATGCGCACCTATAATTACATAATTACCTGCCTACCCACTAAGAAATGTTTGTAATTAAACACACTGTAATTACTCTGTAGTTAATTGGTTGCACATTCATTTTCTTTGCTGTACAAAACAAATTTTCCTGGTAAATAACAGACTGCTGTTCACAAAATAGAAAACGATGCAAAATAAATTGCTACAATATCAGATTTTAAACTGGTCAAATCCCTTGAGCCCAAGTAAGTTTTTTAGTAACGGGGAAATTGAAGTCAGTTTTAGAGATGAAAGTCATAACAGTTAAAATGGCATCTGTGGAGATGATAACGAGTGTAATAGCACTGCACTCTCCGATGCATTTCTGCAATTTCATCTCACTTATGGTAAAATAAAAAAAAATAAATAAAAAAAAAGCCAGTCATGTATCTGTGTGTATGTACGTGTGTGCAGTCCCAGCCTACAAGTCTACAAAAAAAATTTCAGATCCAGAAAAGCTGCTCAAAAGTGCTCTGTGTCCTATGCAAATTTCTTAATGTGAAGACAACAGTCCGAAGTTACTATTCATTAACAAGTCAGTGACACTATGTCACAATAAAAACTGAATTCCATTCAATACGTTTATTGAATAATGGTAATGTGCAAAGTATGCGTACGCAGTATCTGGGAATGACATGTTTCAGCTTAGAGTCTACTTCTGCTGATAAGGCAGTTGTATCTGTTGTACATGACTAATATCAGGTGTAACAACTAATTATGATCCATGAATATTACAAACCGGACCCGACCCCAGCACACCGTCACTGTCTTTTGGGCATTTCTGTAGCACCTGCTACTTGCGACAATCAAGGCATATTCACTGTTAAACTAGTGACATCTTTAAAACCTTTTTGTCTTTCACTTGACTGCTGACTCTCCATCAAGCATGTAACTACAGAGCTGTTGAATATTATGTGAAATAAGAATGAATTTTACACATCAGTGGTCCAAGTGCCTGACTCCATATCTAGATGTTAATCTCAGTTTTGAATAGAATACAAAACCAAAAAAATGAACTCATTTTCATTCTCAACTTTCTTTTTCTTAACTTTCCCCTCCACATGATCAAGGTACATAAGCTCCGCCCCATTTCCAGCTAGAGTAGCAGAGTATCCATCTAAAAACACTGAAGCTTCGAGCTCTGCAGGCTTCAAAAGGACCTCCTCGATCCCGCCTCATTTCGTCCTTTAACACAGTTCCCTATTGAGCCAGCTGGTTCCCCTGCACTGAACACCACCCTGATGGATGTGACAGGACTGCCAATGCCTTTTCCTCATTGTCCAACAACCCTGATCCCTACACAAGGGGGTGTATCTATGCATTCTACTTCCTCCCCCATACCAAACTCTCCCCAAAACGCATACGCTTGCCCATTCTAGCACCCGCACCCCTAACACAAACGCACTCTCTCTCTCTCCTCATTCCAGCCTACCCGTCTCCACCGGTTATAGCCAACAACTGTGCTGAAAAAAGGAACCAGTGTAGTGTGGAGGTGCATACCCTTTGAGTGGGGCTGAATGAGGGGACTGCATATTGTGCTGAACTGTGTGAGCTGTACGAGGGTATGAATGTGGAGATTGAACGAAGAAATGGGCAATTATTTGAAGCGTCACTGTTGTGCTGCAAAAAGCATTTAAAGTTAGAAAAGATGACGAGTAGAGTAAAAGAGAGCTTGGTCAAAGCCTATGTCTACACCGCCACGTGATGGCTGTAACAGCTTTGTCTTGCAGGGTTAAATGCACAGCATGGTTAGACCATAGTGGGTGTGCGGCTATGAGTGACCCTTAATTTGAGATTAGCTAATTAGTGAGCACAACTGCCTTAGTCGACTGCTAATCCAGTGAGCAATGCCTCTTGCTAGATTATAGTTATGCATTTCTACTGCCTGAATATGTACATGTTCAATTTCAAATACACTATACATATCCTCACATTTAAGTAAACAAATACACAAATATCAGTTTGTCTAGTGAAACAGATTGGCAACAAAACACTTCAAAACCGAAGACCTCCCCCTGGTGCCTTCTGTTCTCATGATCTTTGACTTTTTTTCCCCAGTATATGAAGATCACATAATAACCACCCAGGGACAAAGAGCACATCAATAATTAAATCTGGGCAAATTGCAGGGGGAAATTAATAACCAGTTGGCTGAATGAAAGCAGCCCCGGCTCATCAGACTCTGATGTCAGTTGAAATTTGGTCTGAAATTTAGCACAGCCACTTTTGCACTTTTGTTAGGCTGTCCAGGATGTGCCCTCCCACTCCTCTCTGCACCACTGAGATACAAAAGGAATAGGCACCAGCACCTACAGCACGTGAGCCTAAAAACGTTACAACTCTCAAATACTCAATCTAAAATATGCAAATAACAGCCATCACCCTAATGCTCTAATCTCATATTTTAGCTTGATGCTGATTGTAGTTGGAACTCCATATTTAGAAAAGCAGTGTTTACATTAGACCAAAATACTTGAATAGAATCCAACCCACCCAGATTCCCATGGATTCTTTCTTTTCTTTCACAGTTTACTGCTGTGTAGGACTTCCTGTTTTAAATGTGAACTGCTGAGGAGGCTAGTCACCTCTTGCCCGGAGTGGCCTCTGTCCATGCAGCTGCAACATTACTTGTCAAAGCCAATGAAAGGGAGGTTGGTTTTGCTACATTCCCTACTGATTTAGACGAGAAGCCTCTGTTTTTGCATGCAGCTTGGCACATTTCAGTATCAAGCCCTGTTCGACTTTTCAGTGATTTATCATGGACCTTTGAATGTGTTAAATAAGAAACTGTTGAAACCTGTGCTTCTTCAAAACACACCATATTTGACTCACGGAAGCTTTTGGAAATCTAACAAAAGAAGAGAAGAATAAAGGTCTTGAAGTTAAAGGGAGATACCTTCTGATTTGCATTAGTGTGGCTCACCACTACAGTCACAGCAAAATGGCTTAGTCTTGATTTCTGCCTTGCACATGAACCAATCAATCATAAGACATGTTTCAGCTCGTAGATCAAGAGCAGAGGTGCAGAAGCTCAAAGAAAATTCACCTGCCTTTGAGCAGAGCGAAGATATCACAAATATAAAAAGTTTTTAACACGTATCTCAATGCTCTCTTTCAGCTTTTACAGGCATTATACTAGGATGGGTTAGAGAAACACCACTTGACTTTTGTGCTCTAGCATACATGGTTTAAAGTTATGTTTGTTGTTAAAAAAAAAAAAAGAGGCATTTATGATGCATTACATTTTGTCATATCACAGCAAACCAGTGATTACATTTCCCATCCTGCACGGTGGCCTACAAACATGGCCGCCATGGACTGCAATTCCCAGAACACTCACATTCACTCTAATCACGCACACCAGCATTCTATTCACAGCACTCACGACCACGCTATATGAGAGACTTTTTGAACACTATGACTTCGCGAAGTATTAGGCTCAGTTGCCTAGTCTCTGTCGTATTTCCAAGCCTTATCTCGTGTTTGCTTTTCTGGTTATAGACTTTGTTTACCCTGTTGACCTAGATTCTCTTCTCTGCCTTGTTTAGCCTGTCTGCCTGATTGTTTAACCCTAGCCTGCCTTGGACTTTGTTTTCTGCCTGATCCTTTGTACTCCTTATCAAATATAAGTTTGATTAAACTGCCATACCTGCACTTACTTCTGACCTGCGCCTACATTACGTGACACATTTACATTTTGGGATGTGATGGTATTATTCTCAACACAAATAAAAACTGATCACAATAGCTACACAACATGCATAAAGTATTATACTGTGGTAGACTCATGTTTATATAAATGTCTACAAATAATTGTAGTGTTTGTTTTTTATAATTCTTCACGCTACACATACACACCTGTACACCTGCTTATTCTTGCAATTACCCAATCAGCTAATCATGTGGTAGCAGTACAATGCATAAAATCATGCAACTACAGGCCAAGAGCTTTAGTTAATGGAACATCAGGATCAGGAGAAAATGTGAGCTCGGACATTGACTGTGGCAAGGTTGCTGGTGCTGGATGAGCTGCGCTGGTTGGAGTATTTCAGAAGAAAATGCATATCCGCCTAGAGTTTGCAGTGAGCAGATGTTCTGTGGGCAGAAATGCCTTGTAAGAGAGGCAAGAGGAGAATGGACAGACTGGTTTGAGCTGAAAAGAACGGTAACTCAAATAACCACTCTGTACAACTGCGTTGAGCAGAAAAGCATCCGAGAACATGTCGAACCTTGAGACAGATGGGCTACAATAGCAGAAGATTACACTGGGTGCACACCTGTTAGCCAAGAACAGGAATCAGAGGCTATCATGGGCACAGGTTCACTGAAACTGGAGAGCTGAAGACTGAAACAAATTAAAAAATAAAAGACCAGGAAACACCCATACTTGATACAGTACTGTAAGAGCATTGTGAATGTTTAATCATAACCATGGCTGCTATTTTTGACTACCTCTTAAAACATTAAGGAACCTTTCAACACTCCTAAGCATATACTATTTGATGTATTTAATGTGCTTATAATTCATGAAGATCCTGAGCAGGTTGTCCTGACATGAAAGAGTTTACCACTCAGCACTGACGAAAGAAGGTTTGAGGTATGAGAAGGTGGGAGGGAGATCAGAGTTATAAAACAGAGTTTCTTTCTAGGTGTAGGAGCGTGGTGGAGATTTAACAGAGTTTCTCTGAACCATTTTGCATGCCCTGTCTATTTACATTCCATCCTGGCCAATCCTTAGGCCTTATCTTCTATACAGCTCTTCTCAAACATAACAGACCCTCATCTCTCACCTCTTCATCTTCATTCACAACTCTATTCCTCTCATCTGTGACAGCAGGGCCAGGCATCTCATCCCTTTTTTCCCACTACAGCCTGTGACAGCTCAAACCGAAATAAGTTCTTCCTCCAAGATCCTCCTCCACACCATACAGTGCTGGAACATTTCAGCTAAGCTCTTTTCTTTCCAAAGCTTCTCACAGTGTGTAAGCGATGCTCACTGGGTCAATCACGTTACTCAACGAGGACAGATTGTTCCTTTTGATTTTACACATACATGCACACAAGAATTCAGATAATGTATAAACATTTAAACAACCAAAGTGCTGCAGTAATTTTGTAGTAACCTGCTCAACGTCATGGCGGATCCAGAGCCTATCCTGGCATCACTGGGCACGAGGTAGGCATTCACACTGAATGGGACGCCAATCCATAACGGGGCTCCATTCCTACCTATGGGCAATTTTGCACAGCCAATCCACCAGGTATGCTTTTGGAGGTGGGAGGAAAACAGAGAACCAAGAGGAAACCCACACAGATACAGGGAGAACATGAAAAACTCCATACGGGGAGTAACTCGATCTCAGAATCAAACCAGGGACCCTAAAGCTTTGTGCTGGCAATGTTTGAGATAGACATCAATATTGTTTTATGAACAATATTGCCAGTAAGGCAAATCTGAGATTTTCTCCTTTCTCTGAGCAGAAATAACTTTCTAATATCAGACAGACCCTGACAAATGATGAATAGCACAATAAACATTCAATTCAGCTGTTGATATAGGGGAGCCCAGGGATAATCATAACACAGGTCAGTTGTACAACCCCAATTCCAAAAAAGTTGGGATGCTGTGTAAAATGTAAATAAAAACAGAATGCAATGATTTGCAAATCTCATAGACCCATATGTTATTCACAATAGAACAAAGAAAACAGATCAAATGTTTAAATTGAGGAAATGTACCATTTTAAGGAAAAAAAATAAGGTAATTCTTAATTTGATTGCCGCAACGTGTCTCAAAAAAGGTGGGACGGGGGCAACAAAAGGCTGGAAAGGTAGGTGTTACTAGTGTTGCCTTTCCAGATGTGCAAGCTGCCCATTCCATAGGCACTAATGCAGCCCCATACCATCAGAGATATAGGCTTTTGAACTGAGCGCTGATAAAAAGCCGGATGGTCCCTCTCCTCTTTAGTCCTCTTTACTTTAGATGACGCAGCGTCCATGGTTTCCAAAAAGAATTTCAAATTTCGATTTGTCTGACCACAGAACAGTTTCCTCTTTGCCTCGGGCCATTTTAAATGAGCTTTGGCCCAGACAAGACTGCGGTGTTTCTGGATCATGTTCTCATATGGCTTCTTGTTTGCATGATAGAGCTTTAACCAGCATTTGTGGATGGCACGACGCACTGTATTCACAGACAATCAGTTCTGGAGGTGTTTCTGAGCCCATGCAGTGATTTCCATTACAGAATCCTGCCTGTTTTTAATGCAGTGCTGCCTGAGGGCCTGAAGATCACGTTTATGCAATATGGATTTTCACCCTTGTCGCTTGCGCACAGAGATTTCTCCAGATTCTCTGAATCTTTTGATGATATTATGTACTGTAGATGATGAGATATTCAAGTCTTTGCAATTTTACGTTGAGGAACATTATTCTGAAATGGTTCCACAAATTTTAGACTCAGTTTTTCGCAGATTGGTAAACCTCTGCCCATCTTTAATTCTGAGAGACTCTGCCTCTCTAAGATACTCTTTTTATCCCCAATCATGTTACTGACCTGTTGCCAATTAATCTCCAGCTGTTTCTTTTTAGTAACACTTACTTTTCCAGCCTTCTGTTGCCCCGTCCCAACTTTTTTGAGACGTATTATGGCCATCAAATTCAAAATTACCTTATTTATTTCTTAAAATGGTACATTTACTCAGTTTAAACATTTGATATGTTTTCTATGTTCTATTGTAAATAACATGGGTTTATGAGATTTGCAAAATCATTGCATTGTTTTTATTTACGTTTCACAAAGCGTCCCAACTTTTTTTGGAACCGCGGTTGTAACACTCTCAGAATCTCTGAAGATTAAGTAACTACAGTCACATGCTTTGCTATGTATATGCTTAGGGTAGCATTAAACTCATAACTGAAAAGATAGCTGTCTACAAGATACAGTATAGATTTTATTCCCAAAATTGTTAATCAGTTCAGTAAGTTTAGTTTTATGCTGTGGTTGTGATTGATGTTCCTGTGATATATTAACAAATGCGAATCTTTAATCAGATAAAAACAGAAACAATTCTGCATGTGTTTGGTAATAACTGACAAGAGCTAAGTTTAGCATACGGGCATAAGGGAAGATGTGTAATGGGTGATTGGAGGAGCTAAGAAAAGGTTTGGTGCCAGCTGTAAGAAAATCTGTTTCTACATGGCATTAAATCAAACTATTCAAGTGACTCAGATAAGGACAGCAAATGCTTTGTGTGTACTGAGTTTTCCAATTTAATGCCAAATGAACTACGGGCTATGTACTGGTGCTATCCAGGACATTCTGCATGTTCCAGCTATGATTCAAATTGAAAGACACACCAATCACACACACACACACACACACACACACACACACTCATACACACTCATACACACTCATACACACTCATACACACTCATACACACTCATACACACTCTCAATATTCTATTGGGAATTATTAGTTTAAATTGTGTTTCAGATTAACAAAACAGCCTGTGAAAATACAGACCAACGTTTAAAACTAAAGCATAATAATTAATTGCAAATGTGGTATTATAAAAAAAATTGTTTTAAATGTTGATTTATATGCCATTCTTTTACCTTACTGATATATTTTCCCCCATATTGTTTCATTTCACTCCAGAACATGTTACAAATGATCCAAGATCTATGGTAAATTCTTACGTTTGACATCTGACTAAGTAGAATATGGCACAAATTGTGTCAGTTTGTAGCCCACAAAGGTAACGTTTTTTAATCAAATCTTGGTTGGTCTTGGAGGTATGGTTTTTAAGAAAATGAAGTAAAAGTAATAAGTGTTACAGTCACTGTCTCTCTCCCCTACAGCAAGCCACAGGCAGAATTCGCACACAGAAGTAGTTTTTCAGACACGGATGAAAACATAGTCAATATGTTTGCACACCTGCATCCCAAAAGTGGAGGATCAATAGAGGATGGGTGAAGAAAAAAAAGTTATGGTTCACACTTTCTTTTTTCCTACTCTAATAACACTCATTGTAAGCATAGTGTAGCACCCAGGTGGAGCTGTATAAACAGAGTGAGCATGACCAGACAACCCAGATTTACACAGTGACGCCACAGTCAAAGCTTCCTGTCTCCTTTGTACTGTCTGAACACGAGCAGTTACTGATTAATGGTGTATACACACAAGTCAACACACATACTGGTTGTATGAACACAAAGGCAAAATATAGGATTTTATCAAAGCAAACACCACCTGCATGGTGAAAAATCGAGCAGCAAGTGGAACGTCGAATCAATTTGGCTTTTATGTAAGGAATTATTCAATCATATGTCTGGGAATCAACTGAATTAACTACATTGCTGAGTTTTGCTTAAGAGTAATTACTGTTAAACACAACTTTTCAAAGTTTACTAAAGCAAAGTCGGTGTGTTAATAAAAGCATTGTAGCTTGTCTTGCGTTGCTTGAAGATTACACCATTATATCTTTCAGCGAGTGTGTTCTCAGGGACCGAATACATTTCATTAATGTAAGCTCAGCGGATTCCAATTCCCAAAGCCCAGTGCGCCAAAAGTTGCCATCCAAGTTGTACAACCCCAATTCCAAAAAAAAGTTGGGACGCTGTGTAAAATGTAAATAAAAACAGAATGCAAGGATTTGCAAATCTCATAAACCCATATGTTATTCACAATAGAACATAGAAAACATATAAAATGTTTAAACTGAGTAAATGTAACATTTTAAGAAAAAAAATAAGGTAATTTTGAATTTGATGGCTGCAACACGTCTCAAAAAAAGTTGGGATGGAGGTTTTACTGAAAAGAAACAGCTGGAGGTTAACTGGCAACAGGCCAGTAACATGATTGGGTATTAAAAGAGTATCTTAGAGTGACAGAGTCTTTCAGAAGTAAAGATGGGCAGAGGTTCACCAATCTGCGAAAAACTGAGTCTAAAATTTGTGGAATAAATGGTCCTCAACGTAAAATTGCGAAGACTATGAATATCTCATCATCTACAGTACATAATATCATCAAAAGGTTCTGACAATCTGGAGAAATCTCTGTGCGCAAGGGACAAGGGTGAAAATCAATAATCAAATCGGGTCCTCAGGCAGCACTGCATTAAAAACAGGCAGGATTCTGTAATGGAAATCACTGCATGGGCTCAGAAACACCTCCAGAACTCACTGTCTGTGAACACAGTGCCTCCTGCCATCCACAAATGCTGGTTAAAGCGCTATCATGCAAAGAAGAAGCCATATGTGAACATGATCCAGAAACACCGCCGTCTTCTCTGGGCAAAAGCTCATTTAAAATGAATCGAAATTTGAGATTCTTTTTGGAAACTATGGATGCCGCATCCTCTAAACTAAAGAGGACTAAAGAGGAGAGGGACCAGCTTTTCATCAGTGCTGAGTTAAAAAGCTTGCATCTTTGATGGTGGGGTGGGGCATTAATGCCCATGGAATGGGCAGCTTGCACATCTGGAAAGGCAACATCAATACTGAAAGGTATATACAGGTTTTAGTGCAACATATGCTTCCATCCAGATTCCATCCCATCTTTACTTCTGAGAGACTCTACCTCTCTAAGATGCTCTTTTTATACCCAATCATGTTACTGACCTGTTGCCAGTTAACCGAATTAGTTGCAAAATGTTCCTCCAGCTTTTTCTTTTTAGTAACCCTTACATTTCCAGCCTTTTGTTGTCCCCATCCCAACTTTTTTGAGACGTGTTGCGGCCTTCAAATTCAAAATTACCTTTTATTTCCCCTTAAAATGGTACATTTCCTCAGTTTAAACATTTGATATGTTCTCTATGTTCTATTGTGAAGAACATATGGGTTTATGAGATTTGGAAATCACTGCATTCTGTTTTTATTTACATTTTACATAGTGTCCCAACTTTTTTGGAATTGGCGTTTTAGAGGAAAAAGAGGTGCACAATGAGATACTATATGTGTCTATAGCGGAGTCATTCTGATTCAAGGAATTTTAGCTACATTTCACATTTCAGAAAGAAATTGGGGATATACCGTAGTGTGAATGTCCCAACCATCAGCGAGTAAGATTATATCTAGTGTGGGATTTCTCTTGGTTCTCCGACACTGATGTAAATTCATGCAACCTCTGGTTTTTCCAGCATCACTGGGGCTATTTTGTAATCACAAAATGAGTTAAATGAGGCTAATTGCATGGCTATTCTGTGAAACTTTGCGATGTGAATTTGTGTGTAGTAAATTGTGGATAGTCCATCTCTGCTTCAGGAAACAGGTTGAAACATTTTGTGCTGCCTAATATGAATTCAGGAACAATAAAACCTATGACAAATTGAAGTCTTTTTCCAGACGCAGGAACGAAATGTCATTTAAAACACCTTCCAGTTTCACCACTTCAGCATCTATATTCTTGGCTGCAAACTCAACTTATAAAGTTTAATTGGTTTTAACAGCAGGTGCAGGGTGGACTGAATGGCTCTTATTTATTCTTGGAGTAAATGCAACTGGGTGCACTCAGGTTGCACCCGCAGTTAGGACCAATACTGCTGGCTAGGTTAACATTCTAAAACAGGCTGCTAGAAACGGACATTATAATTTGCAGGTTTTTAACTCCAGGCATTTTCGCACAGTCGTGCCAACAATATTGTTACATGTTCTTGGATTTAACTAACTGAGCACTGAGCAGTAGATGAAAACCTGGCAGCTCTGAGCTAAAGATTTAACTTACCACTGGAAAAACGACTAATTATTTCAATGATTTTCTCAAATAGTTTTCTCAAATAATCGTGAACACTGTTTCCTCATACATTAAAGAGCTGCAGTGATACTGGTGATTACACTGCTTACTGATTTAATTAGAGGCCAAAGCTCACAGCTTCTTAATGTGTATACACACAACAACAAACGCTCTTTGAAAACACTTAAAAATGCTGATTTGTGTGGGTGAGTTTTTGGCCATGGCCATCTCCCTTGCCATACTTTTTTGCTTATTAGCAGGCATTCTGGCGGGGTCAGCTCTCTCAATAGCCCGGGCTTGAATTCAGAGGGAAGGCACTAGCACTTCTCACCTCATCCAGTATCCAGTTCGTGGAAAGTGGAAAAGACTCTGCTTTGGCCCTGCAGGCCTCCTGCCAAAGCCTGCATGTTTGGCACTAGGACATGCATTTCTGAAATGAGCTGGCTCCTGCTCAGGTCCATTCTACTTCTGGCGCACACACACACACACACACACACACACACAGTAATGCTAATGATGTGAGGCAAATAGAGGAAGGGAGGGACTGATATCATCCTGGAGATGGTGAAGAAGCACTGGAGGACATATGTAGGACAGGCAGGGTGAGGTAAAGAAAACGCACCAAAGTGATGAATAACAACAAAGACTGCATGCCAGAGATTTGAGTGAAACTGTCAGTGAAGAAATGAAAAGAAAATGTCCTGCTCTTCAAACTCTCACTAGGCGTTTGCTTTTAGTCATAATGTTACAAGCTGTAAAGTTCGGAAAGACAGAGCAGTCTGACACAATCCCACAATCTCCCTTTCTCTGTCAGGCACAGACATTCTCCTTCATTGGCTGGCGCCAACCCTCATCATTGATTTGGACCCTGGCAATGCTTGTGATGCTCCAGTTAGTCTAAATGAAGAAAGATCTATCTTATTCCCAACTTTGGATCACTCACAGGAATTGGACAGAGCGATCCAGGCTGGGGTGAAATGGAACAAAATGAAATTGCAGCGAAGGTTTTCATTTAAGAAGGTTTAGTGACAGAATACATACAGCAGTCATGCTGCTGTACAGAATGCCAGAAAAAGATGAGGAACAGCTAATACAATCAATCTCTGATAAACTCATGTGGCTTTTAGAGCTATTCTAGTCATATTACTGGGGAAAATAGAAGCACAATAATGAAAATGACACCCAGTGGGATACGGCTCCAGTGAAATAAAGGCATGACCTAATGTACCACATACGGGTAGAACAAACTCACGCCTTCATCCAGCTGTATCACAATCTTGCTTAACACTGCAAAAGGTTGACATGGAATTGAGATTAATCTGCCTCTCTGCTGGGCAATGTTTGGACAGATGAACTACCTCTCAGAATCCAAAATTTTCTTAATGACAAAAGCCTCAGAAAGAACAAACTGTCAAAAGAAGATAAAGTCACAATCCTGGTAATAACTTTTTATGCTTACCTGTATAAGTGAAATGTTGCTTAAGTTCAGTCGAAAGAGGTAGTTTCTGCAGAACGTTTGGAGAGAAAATAAAGGTTAAATGATGAATTTGATGAAGGATAAATGTTAACAGTAGCATAGCAATCCAGACATGGCTTTTATAATACCATTAAATCTATGAAGAGTGCAACTTATCTTTAAAAAATCTTTTTAAAAGGTTCTAAATGGATTGATTTCAGGCATAAATCTTTGACATACCCTCTTATAAGCAATTATACAGTAGTCAGAGCTGGGCACATGGGAAGTGCAATAATTATTACCTTGCTCCTACTATCAGCTCATTCCTGGTCAGATCCAGCGTGAGTTGGGAGTAGTCTCGTACTCCAGGGTGTGAGAAAGTGGAAATCCAAGGGCTTAATGCTAAAGGAGAAGAGGAGAACAGAGAGAGAGAAAAAAAAGAGGACATCACGTTAATTAGGGGACTCATTTTTTGTCACAGCTTTTTGTTCAGTGATTGCGTGTGGCAGGCATTAGTGACATTATAATGATATCAATCAATCAAAATTATATAAATCAAATTTAATATTGAGAATTTATAGAAAAAAAAATAAATAAATACTCCGGAACCTCTTGCGGATCATTCTTGGAAAGATAGTTGCACTTTTATGAAATGGTAGGACTGAGTTTCTTGTCATAGACAGATTACTATGACAAAAAAAAAGCATTTAGCATTACTTATCACTACCGCTCATTCAGTGAAAGCAGTTTAGAGTCACTTTTAGACCCCGTCTTTAAGTCTAACATTGTCAAGAAATAATATTACCAGCACAAATGGTGTATGATGCACAATACCTAGTGTGAGTAAGACTTCCTGTGTTTTGTCCAGTTAAGGACTTCAAGCTAGATTTAGATTTTGTTTTGTATGTTTGGATTTTGTATTAACGCACATAAAGCGTAAAGCTTCCGCTCCCTGTCAGTCTGATACGTTACGCTTGAACAGCGAGCTGCTCTTCCTTCGACTCCATTCATTTAAACAAAAAGGAGAAACAGGTGCCTGTAGAAGTAACTGAAAAACTGGGGAGTTAAATCAGGGAGGCAAGCCCAGCGTCATGAGGGAGACCCAGCCGTGAGGTACAATGCTCACTGTACCCCATCATGGCTGCTGATCCTAATTCAACATGACACTCAGTCAAAACTACACTCTCTAGGAAATGTATAAAAGGGCAGTTTGACAAGCTTCGGTACATCAAAACAATTTGACCTGCCAGATATTTAGAGCACCCATTAGGCCTTTTTAAAATGGAAACAAAATGACAGAGAAAGACCATTATGCAAAAATAAAACCAGTTGATCGTTTGGTGACCTAACATGCTTTGCAAAATGGGATTTCACAGTGAGCAGGATGAAAGAAGATTTGTCATCTTTCAAGTAAAATCGGAGCATTTTAGCCGTTCACCAGATCTGACAACACTATTCTGAGAAATATTCTGGAAATATTATATAACGTTCACCTCATGATTGCGATCCTATTCAGTTGTTTAATTTTACACATGGTCTTTTGAATGTATACAGACAACCGTTTAATTTCATACCCCAGTTTCCACCAAAAATTTAATTCCTGTGCTCACATTCACAAATCTCCAGACAAACTCAGACACACTAAAGCAATGATACTGTCACATACCATCCATCATGGTGCACATTTTACTAAAGCTTTGAAGGGCCAAAACAAATTCAGCTGTATTTACACAGGTCAGAACCCTGGTGAACCTCATTCCAAGGCAAAACATGAGAAATAAACCCTCAGATCACATCCTCAGGGGGTCTTGATCACCCAGATGTTTGGGTCAAGCAAAACAATCTCTTTCATGTGAAAATAAATCAAGACCATTATTTAAGCAGGTCTACTGAGAGACAGGAAGATCTATGAGTATGAGTCTTACATCAGTGCTACACACTGCTAAAGGATGTGCTTGAGTCTGACTGGGACCATATGGCAGCACAATTCAAGTCATCATTTACAGAGACATAACGAGAGCAGGGTTCTATAATCACAGCCCTCTGAGGGGTTTGTAGTATTTATCTACACTAGAAAGTTTTAACAGTACACCCTGCAGTGATCCCATTCACGGTTAATGAGCAGTTATAGCCCCAAATGTGTCTCACACATCATTTACCATCAAATCTGTTTAGATTCCGTACATCAAGACAAATTTCAAGTCACTTTTTTATTTCTTCAAATTATTACCAGAACCTGGGAGACACACACACACACACACACACACACACACACACACACACACACACACAGGTGTACCCATAAGCATGCTATTATAATAAGTGGATGATGGACAGCTGCTCCTTGGCAGATTAAAGCACACACATGCTTAGGCTCAAGTGTGCATCATTCACTCATGTGGCCCAGAAGAGTGTTCCATGCATGCTAAGAGAAACTGAGCAAAGTAGAAGGCAGCTGACAAGCAGCTCAGGCTCTGCAGACCAATACGAGTGTAATTCTAACATCTGGATTGCCTCGGCAGACTGCAGGGTTACAGCTCACAGAGGAGACGGCCAGAAGTGTTTAACACAGAGGAGAGAGCTGAAAGCAGCACATCCAGAAAAAGATGAGTAAACCACTTTCAAATTTCCACACTAATACAAATTCTTCATTTTCAGAAGCCATAAGAGAAAGAATAAAATTGGATGAGAACCTCATGAGCTGCCTCTGCAAAACTGTTTATTTATTCTCTTAAGGGGAATTAATACTATGAGTCCACGTTTAAAGACATTTATCCTTTCACTTACTCTTGCCTTTATATGCACGTCTGCCTCTTCATAAAGTATGTCTAGGGCCTAGCAATCCATTCAAGCAAAGACGGATAAATATACAGCCTGCTTGCGCCCAGACAGCCAATGGGCCAGATCTTTTAGTTGACAGGTGACTATTGCCTTCTGATTCATAGAGCAGGAGAGTAACACACTAGCTTCCAGATCTAGAGGATGAAGTTGGATTTAGTAGTGCTTTTCAATGACACTCAAGTCGACTTAAACGTAACCTTTAGGACCACCTGTGTAAGAGAAACACTTTTATATTCTTTATTATATGCTTTTATATTCTAAAAGCACAGTCAGAATGACAAAATGGTTTTGTACAAACAACAGTCATTACTGACGTTAGCCAGCATTTCACAACTCAAGAAGGATTAACAATGCAGACAGCATATTAAAGGGAAAGAGTTGTGTTGGTTCATCTCACAAAATACAATGTACAGGAGCTTTCAACCTACTACAATATGCATTTAATTGTGAAGTACCACACTCAGTATGTTTATATGGACAACAATAATCTGATATTAACCAGATTAAGACGATACTCTGATTAAGAAACTACCATGTAAACAGCGATTATTGATGATCTTAATCTGACTAAAGTCATACTCGAAGTGAACATAAATTGAATTAAGACGTGTGGAGTATTCCTGTTTTAGTCGCATTATCGATGTGTATTACAGACATGTACACACCTTAATCACACTATTAACGTCGTGTGGGAGTTTTCACCGCATTTTGTGACAGGACACGTACACACACGGCAGTGCTAAACCGTTTAATGGCAAACAAGAGAGCACGGCTACGCCCGAAACCGCATACTTACTTACTATATAGTAGGTGAGATGCATGTATTTCAGCTACTAATTAGTAGGTAAGTACATGGTTTGGGACGCAGCCCACGGCTTCAAGCAGTCGTCTATTCGCACGTACAGCATAACAAATAATTAACCGCACTTGAAACTTCCGTAAAAATGTAAAATAAAAACATCCAAAACTGTATACGGTACCATAACGAAGACGAACTGTATGTTGATGCGTGAAATTCTGGAGGGAACGTCGGACGGCGTGGCGTGGGGACGTAATGACGTGTGACTTTAATCGATCTATTTTCTATAACATGTAAAACAGGAACATGAATGGAGTATCCTAAAAGCGACTCATGTAAACACCTTAATCACAATATTGTCTTATTCAGAATAAGGTCAATAATTAGATTACTGCTGTCCATGTAAACGTAGTCACTGACAAAAGAGTGCTGGCAAAACAAAACTTAAAAAGAAAAAAAGGAAAATTCTCCCAAAAAAACTCTATCACAAAAACAGAAATAATAATAATAATAAAAAAAAACACACTGTCTATTGGATTTAATTTAATTTTAAATTCACCAATATAAATAGTCCCTTAATGAAATTACTATCAGAACATCAACCTGAATTACAGCATCAGTGTTTATTTGTAATAATTACTCTCGGGTCTGAATGGAATATAGGTTGCGGCAACCTTTTGTCCCATTAACAATATGCTTTCTTCGATTACATCAACAATTTCCTGCCTACAGGGGAGACAGACTGGGCATTTCATTTCATACTGATTACTTTAGAGCAAAAATCCACAGACTGGTTGTAAAACATACAATATTCACAAGGTAATTACTTATCACCACAACAACTTTCTACAGATACTGTAAGCTAATAATATCGGTTTAATTGCTTTCAGTCAGCTGCTGCAGTTTGAGTTGTAATGTCCAACATGGTGAGCACTACAGTCAGAGCTTGCTTCGCTTTTCTTCTGAATGATGAGCTCCTGTTGCATGCCACAGCATTGTGATTGCAAAAATGTTTGTACACAAAGCAGCTGTGCTAAAATAACTGCAATTTCTGTGGACCTCGGTTTAGAAAATGTAGAAAAATGACCAGTAATTTTCTCTATAGTATGAAAAGTTTCCCTAACAGCCCAAAGAAAAAAAGACCAAAAAAACCCCGAGATACTTTTAAGATTGTCCCAATGGTCTCACTTCTCACCATTTTACAAATGGCCCTAACTCGAATTTTTTGTTAATTTTTATTTATTTTACGGTGGTTTGTGGCTAAGGCATGACACATGAACGCTTAATGCTGAAGCTGCAAAGGACTGCACTGTCATTTGTTTCAGTGACTGTTATTAATTCTTAGGTTGCTTATGGCTTTGTGAATCTAGCTATCAGTAAGAAACCAGAAATGTCTCTGAATTTGCTAAATGATCCACAGAAATGCCAGAGGCAGTAGATAAGGCAAGAAATTTAATTGTTTTGCTTATGCTTAATATTACATAATTTATTACATAAAAGTATATGGTGGCACTAACACTATGACAATTACTACATGCAAGAGAGCAAGACCACAAGACCACTATGCAAAAAGACAAGAATGCCATTTAAAGAGAAAAAAAAAAAAGGCTACTGGAAAAAAAATTTATAAAAATAAACCACAGATGGGTCCACAGACTACAGGACAGATAGCCGTCAATACAACTATAGCACCAGCACAGTCCCTTGACAGATGGAGATACCTCGCTGTCTCTCTTTCCAAACACACCCTTATTTTCCATTTCTCCTCTCAAAAGACTGGCTCGTCTCCCTGTGGATCGTCTAGAATCTTATCAGGGGAGGCAGACGGCAGCTTATCTGAGCAAATAGCAAATATGCCTTTGTTTTGTCTTCCTGTTGTGAGATTTCCATGTTGTTTGTGTCCTTTGGGGGCAGGTGGCTACTGGATGAGCAGACAGGCAGAAAATGGTTCAGAAATCTAAATCCTCCCAGACTGATAATCAAAAAAGTGAGAACAATGAATAGGTTATGAAATGTCACGTTGCAGAGGAGGACGCCAAACTCCACTCGGGCAGCAGGGGACAATTCAGGTAATGGAGGGCCAGTTTAGCCCGGCAGAAAGAAAACGTCTAGCAAAATCAATTAGAAAAACATTTATGGCCTGCAATTTTACTTAAAGCCATTAAACTTGCCTAGTTGTATCTGTGGTTCAATGAAAAGGCCATGTAGAAATGTGCAGACGCACAAGCCATACACTGAGACCAACAAATGATGGGCTAAATAATGTTTGCAGTGATTTCACTGTCAACAGAAGAGCAGTGCATGGCTCTAACCTGCAGCCCAAATGTCCCAGCCTGATGGTAGTGAAACAATATATGCTCTCAAAGTTTCAATTCCCTGCATTAGTACAGGGAACACTGCTCTCTCATAAAAGAGGTTTAAACAGCACAATTATTACCTAGCAGACAGAAACCCCATTCCACAGTCCAGAGAAACAATCTGGGGCCAATTACAGTAGCCGTACAGAGAACTGAACCAGACCGAGCAGCGACTTACTGTTGCCTATCATCTGTGCGGTGATTACTGACATTTTATCAAAGAAGAGTAGGTCTGAAAGGATCAAATCTGCAGGCTGATCTGCACAAAAGGCTTCTGACATTAAATTGTCAGGTCTCAGGGTATATCATCCAGACATCCATCCTAAATCACAGGACCTTCAGCATCTATGTGGGCAGTAATAGTGCCACTTTTGCAGAGACATCAGCACTGACTTGGATTGCTTTTAATGGCAGTATTTAGGGAACGAAACCTGGTCTATTCATGAATTTTTTTTTGTGCTGTGCACACCATTTTCCAATGCCACATCTCTACTCTGGTCCCATGTGGCCTCGTTCAGAGTGCTGGCATGATTTTTCAGATAAGTATGGTCTGCATTGAGCTTGTTATAATGATTAAATAGGAAACGTATCCGGTTATTGGGAGGGACTCAAACGTACATATCAGATTAAGGTAATGTAATCCTTATTCCACTGGTATGAAGCTTAGAACAGGTCACATCAGGAGCAGCTTGGTCTACCGGAAAGCTTTAGAAGAGCCCCTACTGAGGCAGCCACACTTCACTGCCCTCAACCAACCTTTTTTTTTTTTTAAAAAAAAGGGTCCATAGGTGGGTGTCACTCGTCTTTAAAAGCATACACGATCCCATCCAGAAAGCTGCCCAGAGATTACAGCCTGGGCCCCTATCCTCTTCCTCCATCCTCAGGTAATGCTTCACAGTGCCTGCCTGAGTGCTCTGCTTAAAAATACTCATCCATCAAAGAAGATAATCTCAGGGTTAATCACGCCTTCATTGTGGCATGACTTCCATACCAATGCTCTAGCATAAAAGAGGGCTTTAAGGTGTACTGAGGGGTTTATATGCAATTGGGTTAACATAAAAGGATATTTTAGGTGACCCAGCTTACAATGCAGAGCTGATTGTTCAGCAGTTCTTATGGTGAAGGGAATGCCAAAGTAGTTTTGCTTTGATGAATAGCCATGACGAAAGTGTAAGGAATACCATGAGAAAGCGACAACGGTAGCCATTTTTGTGTGAAGGTGAAAGCGGGAAACTATTGAAGGGAGTCTGGTTGCTTAACATGTTTTGTAATGTAATGTTTAGTTTTGCTACCAAATAGTGGTGTTTTCTAACTATCTAGAATCATGACCAACATACTGCTCCTCCCTGGAGAAAATTGGCAATTCAAAACACACACACACACACACACACAAAAAAAACCCTCAAGTCTTTTCAGTAGCAATAAAAAGTGTAGGCCATAGGCAATGTCTTTATGAGCTATGGCTGGCCTATTGTCCAGGTAGAGTTCCAGCAATATCAAACCCTGTGGCTGTCATTTTTTCACCCTGTTACACCCTGTGGATATCTATTATTTCTTCCTGTTAAGCATTTTCCAGAAATTTTCATCATGCCCCACCGGATAAAAAAAAAAAAAAAGCAAACAAAAAAAACACATTGTTCTTGCCACAGTACAAATAAGACAATATCCAGTAGTTCATATTTCACCCTCATTACATATCTATGTCTGTTTCCTTAACTAAAACTTGGCACAAAGCTTATCCTGCATTTTTGGCTACTAAAGATATTGTCTTGGAGACAGAAGAAGATTACGCAACGTTCTGTTCTATTCATGAACACAATTGGGGAGTGCAAGGAATGAATGTCATTCATCTGCTACAGAACAGGGCGTGTTCTTTAGCATTAGCACACATCGTCCCTGTTTCATTCTGCGTTTTCCATATGGGAAAGTCTCACAGAGAAGCCAAGTGTGAACAGTGCGAGACCGACCCCTACATTCTCTTACAGGACAGTGGACACAGCTTTCAACATGTGCAATGAGAAACACATACTACTAAATTACTAAACTAATCCCAAGACCTGTTGAATTCAGGCCTGTGACAGTTCACAGTAAGATCAATTTAATAAAGCCGGAATAGCTTTCATCAATGATAAATAATCATTTCATATATTTCATAATGATAAATAAAGACACTCAACATTATATATGGTTATATCTTTGCTAACAAATTCCTTGTTGTGGTTAGCATGTTTGCCTCGCACCTCCAGGGTCACACCGCCTCTACCCTGTGTGTGCGGAGTTTACATGTTCTCACTGTGCTTCAGGGGTTTCCTCCGGGTACTCCGGTTTCTTCCCCAATCCAAAGACATGTGTTGTAGGCTGATTGGCATTACCAAATTGTCCACAGTGTGTGAATGGGTGTGCGATTGTCTCCTGCGCTGGGTTATCATCACATACAGGTGCCCCCCACCTTGTGACCTGGGATAAGCTCCAGGCTCCAGCGACCCTGTATAGGATAAGCGGTATGGAAAATGGATGGATGGATGGATGGATGGATGGATATCTGAGCCAGCATAATAATCTCTTTAAAAGGCTCATTTAAGTCAGACGTTGCAGCAACTTCAGCAGTGGATTTGACATGCCAGGCTTTAAAAACAAAAAGCACACATTATTTTGGCAACCTGGCTCAAGCGCATTTTACCATGAGCAAAACAACAACAAAAAAAAAACTGTTAAAAACCCTGGACTGCGTTTTGAAAGGATTTCTAAAAACTTGGTCTTTCAGTGGTCCACACATCCACAGGCATCACTGCAAACCTCTTTCTACAAAATGTATGGTATATTACATTACTTTCTGGGCTGGAGAGTACTGATGTTTGTAGCATAGAAGCAGTGTGCTAGCAGCACTCACCTTGAATAGAGATAATAGGGTGTTCTTGGTGGGTACACTCTGGCCTGCTCTGTGGTTGTAAGCTTGGGCTGGGCTCTGTGGGAAATGTGGGCTTTTGGGAGAACACAGCAGGGATGCCAAAAGAGAGCAGACAGAGGAAAAGGCCAGACACAGCCAGGGAAACTAGGTTCCGTGGCAACGCTGACATGGTGACTGAGGCCAACCTCTCCTCTAGCTGCCAAGGTGGGCCTCTGGAATGCACCTGGAAGATAGGAAGCAGGAGTTGATATGGATCATTTGTAATAAAACATTACCAGACTCTGACCTTTTAATAATGGAATAAAATGTGCAATAACAAATACTTAATTTAATGCCCAATAAATACTGGGTAATTGGGTAATGCAAGGGAGGCGAAGCTGGAATGCTTCCAGCACATCTTCTCTAACAGCCCATGAGGCAAAGCTCTTTGCACTTAGAAAAGCTGATGAATTAATATTGCTCTCAAATATATCAATTCAGAGTGACTTTACTGGAGGTCCTTAGTCAACATTTTTTTTTTTTCCACAAGAAAAAAATAAATATTTATGGCCTCTATAGCAGCAGAGTAAATGTGGCTAAACACAGAGTGGAAAAAGCCTATCTAACATTACTCACACCTTTAAAGAAAATGTTTCCAGTACATATAAAAAAAAAATAAAACTGCTGGGGTAGGAGGACCTGGCGTTAAACAGCTCCTGACCGAACATGATACCTTGGCTTAAAATTTCTTTACACAAATTGATATTTAAAACTTCTTAAAGACCAGAGCAGCTGTATGTATGAAATGCACTTTGATGTGGAGGAGTTTTAATATCAGGGCTGATCTTATTAGATGCAAGGGGAGGCATGACTTCCCCCATCTTTATTCAACTTGCTGCAGCCACATTATGCCACTCAGCAGTTAGCTGAATCACGGCTCACTCAGAAGGAAGCTGCCTGTCAATCTCCACACAGAAAGTAAAGAACTGCCAAGTGCTAAGTGCTCTGCTCTCCATGTGTCACAGCAGATAGGCCTTAATGGGAACCGATAATCATGCCTGAATAAAACTATGGGCCAAAGACACGGAGGATAAAATTAACCCTCAGGCTTTCCATATGTTGGCTATTATGGGAAATAAGAACACATTTTCCTCCCTACATTCACCTAATTTTCAAATGGTCCCCTTTCAGCAACGTCCTCAGTCAACTCTGCACTCTTATATCTAGTCTATTGATACTAAGCTGAAGTTTAAACAAGACTGATGATGCACGATGCACTTATATGAGACCTGCACTACTGATGTGATCCCCCCAGAATAATAATGTTTGCTATTCAGACCTCAGGTCAGGTCTGTAGTTCATGATGATTTTAATGTTAATACAACTAATAATCCCTCCATCCATCTTCTATACAGCTTATCCTACTGGGTCACGGGGAACCTGGAGCCCATCCCAGGGAGCATCGCGCACAAGGCGGGGTACATCCAATTCATCACAGGGCACAGTCACAAGCACATACACCTACACCTTGGACCATGCATGTTTATGGACTGGGGGAGTAAACCCCCACAGTACGGGGAGAACATACAAACTCTGCACACACAGGGCAGTGGCAGGAATCGAACCCCCAACCCTTGAGGTGTGAGGCGAACGTGCTAACCGCTAACCACTGTGTGCCCGCAACTAATAAGATGCAGTAAAAAGCCAGGGACAGAACACACTTGATAAAAAGTATCTGATTGCATCTTTCTTTTTCATTTAATGGTGCAGTCAATAACAAATTAGTAGCTCCATTAATTACAAAATCAACCATTATACCCCCAATCAATTTCACACAACAGCTGGTAACTACTTAGGCAAATGAGGCTTTGGCACTGCAGTCAACACTTTTTCCCCCCATTTTTTTTTTTTTTTTTTTTTAAAAACACAACTCAAATCAAATCTAAAATGGAGACCGGTATTAACAGAGTGAGGACATGGCACATTGGACAAAATTCAGATACTGCACAGATTTTCAACTAGGATGATATGAAACCTCAGATGATTCCTCAATTGTAGTCAAAGCTGGTGCAAGTTAGCCAAGTGAATGAGTGCCAGCTGCTAGGAGAGAAAACTTGGCCCAGGTAAACATATAATAAATAAATACACACACCCACACATACATACATACACAACAGCAGCACAGAAATTGCTATCCGGGTTCCCCCAAACAATAAATCTACTGCTGTGAGTTTATTAGTATCAAAAACTCTAAAGAAAAACACTAAAGGCTATACACAGATGTGCGCATATACCCTCCCAACAACACACAAACTAGCAAATTAAGCTCCTGAACAGCTGGTAACATTCCTCCCTAGGCCCGGGAGTATTAGCAGAGCTGTCTGAAAACCACGCTAAGTGCTGTGTGCCAACAAAAGTGCCCTCTTAGGCACTTAGAAACTGGCTAGGTGGAGTGGCACTTCCTGGCTTCACTCATTGAAATCAAGTTTATCTAGAGAAATGGGGAACAAAGGAGCCACCTGGACCATGCTGTTAGAGCCATTGGAGATACAGCCAGCCAGCAAGAACAGACAATTATCCATGGCCAGTGTGCACTCCGATTTAGAGCTGCTCCTGGATTACGTTAATGACCATGCAATCAGAGTCTCTCTGTCAACAGCTTCAGGATCAGAGAAGAAACCGTGTGTCTGGTGGGCAAGTGGTCCTGGGCTTGTTTCTGCCAAAGTCCTGTGTGTTGCCACAGCAACAAGCCCCATTAATGACCAAGTCATTATCGGTTTTGGACGCACGGGAGACTGAATATATATAGGTGTTTTCTCAGTGCAGCGGGCTTTAAGACACGGCCCAGCTGAGAAAGGCTAGAGAGCGCAGGAACAGTGTGGTGGCCATCTCAACTTAAGAACAGAACATCTTCAGTTAACAACTGATGGTGATATCAAGTGGGGGAATTGGCAGTGTGGATCACTCTAAAGTGTGGATGATTTGTGAAACAGTTTCTTCTGTACTGCTTCTGGGCTGCCCTTCTGACACTGAGAAGAACTCCAAAAAAATAGGAATAGAAGGGAAAAAAAAAAAAAAAAGAGTCAGATTTGCTACCAGTGAGCTGTATCTGTGCCTCAGTTCACAAAAAAGATCTATTTTATATACCGATAAATTTTGTAGGCTTAGAACTTGTACCCTTCAGCTACTTTAAGTATTTATCATTTTGTTACATCATAATCAATGACATTTTAAAAGTTATATATCATACTGTTGTAAAGTAAATGAATTAAAAGCACAGTGCCACCATGTTTTAAACACAGCAGCAATCAGCAAGGCATGTTTCCTGAATTAAAAAGGTAAAAAAATAAAAAATACATTCCCAAATAAATCAGTTTTAATTAAGATTTTTAATCTTTCTTTGGAAGGGTGAACAAGTTAGTGAAGAGTGAGGAATCCCTTGGTGGGCTATGAACTCTCTTCTATAATTTCCATATATGAGAGAAGTCGATCACATTCCATGGGCCATTGGGTTGCCAGTGCTTTGTTTGGGTTGCTTTGTTTTCTTTTGCCGCGAGTCATAAAGCCTCAGCACCCTCTCCTCTGTAATCCAGACTAGAGCAAACATTGCACCTCATTCCAACTGATAGGCCACTTCTTTTAGTCAACCCAAGAGACCAGATTTAATTACGACTCAAACTTTCTCAGCCAAATCTCATCTGAATCAATTAAGAGACTGATTAAATTTCTGCCGGTCACAATAGGGAAAATTTCTGCCCACAGACGCAACCTATTTCATATCAGAGAGGCAAGCAAGCGGATAGTTTTGGTCCTATAGATACTTCGCTGAGGGGGGAAGAAGAAAAAAAAAAAAAAAAAAAAAAAAAAAACTAATCAAAATGCATCTTGCAATTTGTAAAATACTATCTGAGGAAACATATTCTCTCCAGTGATTTCTGGAACTATAAGCAAAGTTGATTATCTTTGATGATTTTCTCAAGGTTTAGAGTTTTGTGTGCAGAAGCATAATTAAGTCCTTATAAAACAGTAAAAGTAGGAGATTTCAGCCATCAGTCATTTAGGCAGAGTGTTCTGCAGAGATAACCTTGCACCATCACTGAGGGAATACAAACACGCCTCATCACGGAGCTTCTCTCTGAACACTCACAACACTCTGCCAGGTCTCATTTGCAGGGCAAGCAAGAAACACCTGTTTCTTAATTGAACTAAACATGGAAAAGGCGATACACAAAATGTACTTGAGCGTATTGACAATTATTTCGCGTCAAGCTTCCCGCATCTTTTCACTGCAATGTTCTGCTGCTCCATGTGGAAACAATTTGGGCTCTTTCAGCATATCAACCCGTGTTCTGGATGAACTCTCTTCTGAGACGAACCCTCGAGCAATGGTTCTGCCTGACAAACACTCACTAAATGGAAAGGTGAACTCTAGTTGTAATATAAAGTATGTAGAACTGTTCCACCTATTACCCTTAAAGACACCTCAGTTTGGGCCTCTGGAGGAACACTTAAAAGGTGTTATGTAAAACATTACAACGGAGACTTTCCTATTATAAGGTTTTTAAGTAGAATCCTTTCAATTAACTGGAACCCAAGGAACTTTTGTGGACGTTTCTTTATTTCTAAGAGTGTACCATAATATATTATAATATAAAATTATAAGTAATTTTATATCAAATACTTTTAAACTGTGGCCTGTGTATGTGGAAAAAGGGCATAAGCGTAACACTCCCACACAAAAGGTTGCTCTAGAATCCTTTAAGAACCTCACCTTGAGAATGCAGTCGGTCCTCTAAACACTGTTGATCTCAGATGTATCATTTCCTCAAAGGCAGTCACACAAAAAGGCCAAAACATACACACAGATGTCTTTTTAAAAAATGGTCTCTACCCTTTCACTGCTTCACCATTTACCCTGGTGCCCCTGACCTGATTTGAGGTCAGTCAGGGTGACATAATTCCTCTCAAACACGGGGCCACATGGAATCTCTAAAGCCTTCTCTGCCGTTCTAGGGGACATGGAGAGACAATGGGGTCATGGAGAGCAGGGGGATGGGGACAGGGTGTATGTGTGCGTTTAGGAAATTCACAGAATTCAGAACGGAATAGAAAAGAACTTTATAAAGGGCTCTTTGGGGGAAAGGGTTGAGGGGAGGGTCATGGAAATCACGGTATTGACTTGCTCATCTTACGCATGGTTGGAGACACTAAATCACTGAAAGGGCCATTCTCAGGAATATGCTACAAGGCCTCAGAGACACAGAAGAGATTATCAGCTATGGCTGATACGCAGGGAATCCAGCCGTGTCCAAGAATGTATGCGATACCGTATCATAGCTCCAGTCGTGACCATGGATGTATCGCTGAGCGTTTTCATGCCTGCAGGGCAGGTTGGTGACTGCAATGATGCGATTTCACACTTATCTCTCAATTCCAGCACAAACATTAAGGCCAAAGCTTTCATGTTAGTGTGTGTAAACCCATTTGCCTGATTCGCTGAGCTCCTGGATGCATGGGTGTAAAGCAAAGAGTGATTACAACAGGCATTATTTTGCTAGCATTTTCTGCATGCCCATGTGAACAAACAAAGTAAATAGGTCACATCGATACGAACAGGAGTTACATCACCACATGGAAGCTACAGTTCCCTTCTAAGAACTAGAAAAAAGATCTAGTGTTCAGAAGATCAATATTCTAAATGTGTGTGTGGGTGTGTGTTTCGAACAACTTGTATGCAGACATGTAGTGATACACAAAAGAAGACACACGGCTGACAGACATTTCTATATACAGTGATGTATGACCAGAACAAAAGTGTTTGGAGCTCTAGGGGCCTGCAACCTGAGGGGTAATCATCTCCGGCAGCTAAGAACAGTGAATCGATGAACCCAGTTAGTTCACCTTTCAAGTGGCCCTTCCAAGGTTGTGAGTATCCACACAGTTTGACACGAGTGTTTCTTAGAATTGAGCTTACTACTAACCTTATGAACAACATGGAGTAGTTATAATTGTATGTAACACTATAACATTCATTTTCACTGAACAAATGCAGACTATTGATCCTTCCCTCAAGATGTCCACAGGAGGCTGTGATGGTGACTGGGTTATTAGAGGGATTTAATTATGATGATTTGCCAAATGGTATATTAGTATGGAGTAATGACTCACTGAATGCAGCTTGAGGCATCATCTTCTAAACATGCATCCATGGATCTGTCTATATATAGAAAAAAATACAAGTGGGCCTATTGCACAAACACTTTCTTTTGCTTCTTAATACTGCTCCTGCATTTCTGATCCATTCACTACCATCACAATTACACTCGAGGTCTGCAAGAGCTCTTGAAGTACAAGGTCAGTGATGGTCACCAGATATGTAAGAATACTTGCAAAGCCCCTTCGAGCAAGCTGAAGAAATACTTTATTGTACCTTTTATGTACAACTAACATAGGCAGCTTATATAAATATACAAATAATAGTGTTATAATTTAACATGCATAATCATGAAGGTTTCTGTAAGGAAGAACCTTTTATGGAAGGAGTCAGAGGTAAAGCTGTATGTTTTCAGCCACAGGAGAGTCTTCAGGACAGAGGACTTTGTGCTTTATGTTTTCTCCATAACATGACAAACTACATTTTTGTCTTATTTATTAAAAAAAAAAAAAAAAAAAAAAAGAGAGAGAGGCTGGTGAGGAAATGAAAGTTTATAGCTGTTATAAAGTAAGTGATTACGGGAACTTGTTTTGTGGAAGTTCCACAACATCGAAGCCATTAATAAAACACAACAGGGGTGTTGTTAGAGGAAAATAACTCCTACAACGCTGTCGTCGTCATGTATCAGGAAACTCTGGACTCCAGTTCCCATCAGCCACTGCACTGCACTACATGTCACATGACCACCTGCACCTGATTCACGTTTCTGTTAATGAGCACTCGTGTATATATAGCCATTGTCTGCACTGATTCACTGTCTTTTGCTGTCTTAGACTACCATGTGCCATGTTTTGTTTCATGCCACAGTATTTTGCCTAGTTGTCTTAGTGTCTACGTTTTGTCGTTTGTTTATATAATAAATGTTATGTGTCTGCGATTGCTTCCGAACCCATCCTTGATTCGTGACAGAACGAAAGACCTTTAATCGGAAGCAGCAGATCGCTAGGATGGAGAACTGGGGCATCAGGATGCCACTGATGATTGTGGAGTACTATGCCACGCCACGCCAACAGGAGGGGGAGTCTGTGGTTGGGGCTAATACCATCTCCCACCCTCCCTCCCCCTTTATGGATCTAGTTCAGCAAGCAGAGTCAGCGGAGAACGAAGGTCAGCCTCCCTGCTCGTCTGAGGACACCGCTCAGCTTTGCGGTTCAGCTGAGGACGCCGCTCAGTCACCCGGGTTGGCTGAAGACGTTGCTCCGTCTCCTGACATACCCAAGTACTCCCCTCTGTTCAACAACCCAGCACTCCACACCGCTCTACTTTCCTGCCCAGCTGAGGTCGTCACTCTGCCTTCAGGTTCTGCGGAGGACGTCGCTCTGCCTTCATGTTCAGCTGAGGACATCACTCTGCCTTCCTGCTCCGCTGAGTACAGCGTTCTGTTTTCCTGCACCGCAGAGGACGTTGCTCTGCCTTCCTGCTCCGCTGAGTACAGCGCTCTGTTTTCCTGCTCCGCGGAGGACGTCGCTCTGCCTTCCTGCTCGGCTGAGTACAGTGCTCTGTTTTCCTGCTCCGCGGAGGACGTCGCTCTGCCTTCCTGCTCGGCTGTGGACGTTGCTCCGCTTTCCTGCTCAGCTGTGGACGTCGCTCTGCCTTCCTGCTCAGCTGAGGTCGTCGCTTTGCCGTCCTGCTCAGCTGAGGTCGTCTCTCTGCCATCCTGCTTCGTGGAGGACGTCGCTCTGCCTCCATGTTCCGCTGAAGAGGCAGTTCCTCTTCTCTGCTGCGCGCCGTATGTCACTCCCCTTTCCTGCTCCACGGAGGACATCGTTCCCCCCTCATGCTCCGCGGACAGCATCGTTCCTCCCTTTTGCCTCGCAGAGAACCTCGCTCCTCTCCCTGGCCTCGCGGAAATCGTTGAGCTTCCCTCGGGCCTTGCTGAGAACTTCGCTCCCCTCTCCTGCGGAGGAAGTTGTCCCGCTGTCCTGCCATGCAGACTTCGCTCTGAGCTCCAGGCCCGCTGGGGGCGTTGCACCTTTTTTTTGCTCCGCTGAGGAGGCCGCTCAGTCTCCTGGTTCTTCTGGGGACATTTTGCCCAGGGGGCCTGGACTGCCAGATGGAGGGGGTGTATGTTTGGGCGCTCCGGGAGTAGCGCCCTTGGGGGGGGGTTCTGTCATGTATCAGGAAACTCTGGACTCCAGTTCCCATCAGCCACTGCACTGCACTACATGTCACATGACCACCTGCACCTGATTCACGTTTCTGTTAATGAGCACTCGTGTGTATATATAGCCATTGTCTGCACTGATTCTCTGTCTTTTGTTGTCTTAGACTACCATGTTCCCGTGTTTTGTTTCATGCCACAGTATTTTGCCTAGTTGTCTTAGTGTCTATGTTTTGTTGTTTGTTTATATAATAAATGTTATATATCTGCGATTGCTTCCGAACCCATCCTTGATTCGTGACAGTCGTTCATTATTTTTCCAATGACACGCGTGGGTGTGTTTTATTCTTTATATAACTAATATTAACGCAATACTACATAATTACAAAAAAGATAGTTATCAAGATGAAATGAGTTCTGATAAATAATTACATTATTAGAATAATTCCTGAATTATGTAATGGTGACTAATTGGTAGTACTTTACTTAAACACATTCATAATCATATTTTATAAATCGCTCATAAAGCAATGCTGGAGAATACAGGCTTAGGGTTAGGTATAAAACTCATGAGGATTTATCTGACAAAGCGACAAAGAGAACAACCCTCAGTTCATCATCATTATTGATAAATAATGATTTTTTTATCAATAAGGTTGGAGTAGAAGAACTTGAGTGGCTTGACCGTATGTAATAATACAGATATAAACTAAAACAAAGTAAGCAGTAATTAGGTCCAAGAAGTTAAGGGGAATGACCCAAAGAACAAAACAAAAGAGAGTTAAAAAAAAAAAAGAAGAAAGAGGGGAGGAGGGAAAATATAGTCGTGCTCGCAGTAAATACTGTGTGCTACTAACATGGCAGCAATTATTGTTAAATATACACTAATTCTTTACAGTGCACTCATGCTCCAAAATCTAATTTAAAAGAAGAGTGAAGATTATTATAACAGCAAAAAGGGCCACTAAATCTGGAATTGGATGTTCAACAAGCACATAGGGATGTGATAAAGTACACAAACATACTTTTGGCCAATATAGTGTAGTCTGAGAAACTTGTAGGACCTCATTAAATTATTTAGCTGCCATATGGGCTTGGTAAATAAGTGAAGATGTATCGAGATAACATAACATTCAAATGTAAATGGACCACTGGCACTTCAGATGAAGAATATTCAGTTCATTCAATAACGCAATAAGAAGTAAATACAATCAATACGAACATTCATAAATAAATAAAAAATTCATAAAATTTCTCAATACTTCATGAACGTGTTCTTAGTAAAGAAACAAAAACATATCAAATCTAGTATATTAAAAATAAAAAATACAAACACAAGTCTGATAACAATATAAAAAAAATGTCTTTTTCCTTTGAAAACAAAGCAATAGATTTCATAAAACTTTTATGTCACCTCACATGTTTCGACATAAGCCCTTCACAGATCCTCTAGGATTGCTTAATAAAATATTTAAGCAATGCTTATGAAGTCGGTATCTGTAAAATCAATGTAGGTACCCTTCAAATAAAGCGTGTGTGAATAATTGAATAATGATTGTGGACAGCTGTAGTAAAACTGCACACAACAGAGTTGTAAATATTCCATGGTTTGCAATGCAGAGTATTCATCAAGTATTCTGAGCAGCATGTAAGAGTGAGCTTTGCCCCACAGCCTATACTGACCTCTTTCTGTTCCTTACTCATGTCCACTTTCACTTTTCTATCTTCAACTCCAAAAACACAGACACTTTGTACAACAATCATCCATACGTTTCCATTACACGTGAGGTTTTATAAATGTCCATATCCCATAGACTGCGTATTATATCCATATACACGATCAGTGAATTTGCACAGAATGTTAAATACACCCAGTGTCTTCCTACATGACTAGACAGAGCAAATGACAGTTACGAAATGTAGCAAAGGTTTTAAACAGTGTAGAATTAAAATGTCAGTTCTTATGTATGGTCCTAAATGGGCTACTCTTCTAGGCATTCATCAACCAAAGGCCATCCATTCTTGTCTCAAACCACAGTCAGACAAAAAAAGGACATATATATTAGTTTGCTCTCTGCGCCTAGCCTTGCTCGTGTGATGTATGAGTGGCCAGTCTGAATCTGAGTAACAGGCTGAGTGTGAAAGCAGGCCGAGGCAGAGGTCATCATCCAATCCAAGCTGGTGTCAGATACCATCATATCCTCTCACAATGGACACTTCCACCACTATCGGGTAACCAGCAGCACTCTGTCCGATTGGAATACAGTACACATCTGTCTCAAATGACCTGGGGTGACTCGCCATCTCATTTCTGTACTTGAGTCATATTACACATCAAGGTAATGCCGATGCTAGCGCTTTCTATTTAGCGCTGTATATCATGTCCCATGTTGACTTATTGCTAAAAACACCATGGTGCCCTGACAAGCTCTCCATCTTCAGCCTTGTCATGGTCTTGCTTGAATATATAGCAGTGAGTGTCGGTATAAAAGCCAGGAATCTTTGATAAACAGCACAAAGTGTCTAGATGACATAGCGCACATTCTTTACGCGTTTGCAGAGATCAGGAGGCGAGAAGGAGACGGCTAGGGTGCAGAGAAGAATGTCACACTATTGCTGTCACTGCAGTGAACATAGGTCTTGGATTAGGATAAGAGGTATTCAGATGCCTCAGTATAGCACTCTGCATGGCCTGATAAAGAAGGAAAGACTACACATGTATCTTGCTTGCTTTTCTGAAGCTCAGTATATATATACACACACACACACATTTTTTTTTTTTTTTTTTTTTTAGGTAAAATATACAAAAATAAAAGTTGAGATGTACAGTACTGTGCAAAGGTCTTAGGCACATACAAAGAAATGCTGTAGAGCAAAGATGCCTTCAAAAATAATGAAATTAAATGTTTCTATATTTTAAAAAAAATAAAATAAAATACTGTAAAGAGATATAAACAGTAATAAATGAAACAAAATTAATATTTGGTGTGATGACCCTTTGCTTAAAAAAAATAGTAGTCTCACGTTCTACTAATTAGTGCAGTTTTAGAAGGAAATGAGCTGTAAGTTTTATTGAGCATCTTGCAGAACCAGCTACGGTTCTTCTGGAGACTTTGACTGACGCACTTGCTTCTTATAACTGCAGCAAAACCCAGCAGCCTTCATTATGTGAGTGTGTGGTTTGGTTTTTTTTTTTTTGGTCTCTTACGTAATAGGCTGGTTTCTTTACTGACGTATAAAATTTTTCTGTAACATGCAGAAGTCATCACATAAAAATCTATAACATAGTTTGTACTTAAACAAAATCGGGTGCCTAAGACTTTTGCCCAGTTCTGTACACCTGCTCAAACATGATAAGGCTCTAAAACCTGAGCTTTCACGCTAATACTGCTGTCAGCTTGTGTAATTCTGCATTCTGTAACTGTGAGTCTAATGTTTGCTGCCTCCGCTACTTCTACATTGGATTTATAAATATATTTAATGTGTTTCGGGGTGGGGTTTTCTTTAAGGGTAAAGTTTTGAACCCTTTTTTTTTTTTTTTTTGTCAATTTAGCAACTGCTCCATTAAGGAAGACAACACATTGAACAGTCCGTACAGGATTCCGCAGAGCTTTTTATTTTTGTGATTGCCGCGGTCAAAAATGCTTGACTTTGATGTGCCTTTTTTCAAAATTTGCAAAGCAATTTACTGAGGGTTTGTTTTTTTTCTTCGGAAAACTACTTGAATTGGTGAAATTGCAGTTACTCGAAATTGTGTCTTTCAGAGTGATGTTTGTTGGTAAATGAGACCTTGTAGCTGTAGAGAAGAGATTTTACTTTAGAGACATAAACAGCCTTTTTGACAAATAAAAAGGAAAAAACAAAAGGGAAAGATTGCATACACACAGAGACATGTGTAAGGATACCAATGTTTTCTGTACCTATCCTTGTGGGTAATTACTTGATGCAGGTGAAATGGCTGTTACTCACAGACAACAGTGAGTATGATCTCATCAGTGTGGGGCACATAAAGGTCCACACAATTAGGAGGCCCTCTGTCAGCCTGAGACAGCCACGAAATAAGGAGGCAAGTTGGATTCAATCAGAAATGCTGTCACGTCCATTGCAGCACACACACACACACACACACACACACACACACACACCATAGAATAGTTACCCTTCATTTTGGGATGGCAGGGAAGGAAAGAAAAAAAAAGGCAAGTGACACATTGCAGCGAATACCTAAAACATCAAAGTCCTTGAAACCAGTGAGCTCAAGTCTCTGCAGGAATTTAAGGGTTGCACTCTTGGAATTTTAGGCTAAGTAGCCTGAGGCTCCAAACTGCATACATGAATACAAAATCTGCTTTCTCTTCAGGGTCACCACAAGAGAGAGTGACCTACAGGCTAATAGATGTGACAAAATGCTATAAAGACATGCTGCAGTCTGGATCTAATGGCCAAGCCTCTCTGGAATGCCTCAGTCTATCTGCTGAATCTCTCACTCTGAAGAGGTGGAAAACCCACATTCGCAATAATGTTTGCACACTTAACTATGCACGTCCTCGGTCTTTAATAAGACAGTATGTGTGCGATTCTCCGAAGGCTAACTGACAATGGATGGATGGACTTTTATTCCGTTCCAGGCTCTCAGGAGGATTTTTATTTTGCAGCCGCTGGCTTACGGAGGGTACCTGGAGACGTGCGTGTGAAAATTCTCTATCAAATCCTCCTCATCGCTCCATAAAATACACTGACTATAAACAGGCTCATGGATTTGTGCTTTGCATTTAAGTAGATTAACAACTTTAAAAAAATAATAAAAATCAAATCGATGGACACTGATCATCAGTCAAATGGACTGCCGGGGAATCCGAGGCCTTGTCCACACTTACACAGATATATTTGAAAATTCCATTTCCATTTTCAGTTCGTTTAATGAAGTTTACACAATAAAATGCAAAATGATGAAAAAAACCCCCCACCTCTCTTCTTGTCAGTTTGGTCTTGCCATCCTCAGTAAATACTATATTCAACCACCGAAAACACAGCTTTTCAAATCTGCTCTCCAATGTGGATGAATCTAAAATGTAGCTTGTGTTTTAGTGCAAATAAGGAAAAACACCCTTTCAACCACGCTGATATATCATTGCCATTTTGACTGATTTTTTAAATTCGATGTTCCTGTATTCATTCGCTGTGTTTTAAAGTACCGTGACTTCGTTATCTGTACAGACAAAGGAGTCGTATGATTTCTTCGGTGCCATTAACTCTACATATTTGTGTTCCATGTGACTGCAACATCAAAACAAAACAAAAAATATGGATGAGGTCATTCAAAGGTCATGGGTCACACACAGCACACATGTGTAGTGTAGATGGAAATACAAAACAGATCAGAAAAGATGTGTTTTTAAATTTACCCGTGGTAGTGTGGACCAGGCCTTAATGATACTCAAGGCGGCATTGCGTATGGCTGAGATGGCTGACCGAACCTAAATGAACTCGATGTGAAAACCCAGGTCCTGTTAGTTTTGGGCATCACATGTCAAGTATTTATTGGACTTGAGTCAAATTTAACTTTTACATTAGGGTATCTGATAGCCTAGTTGTCCCCCCCATGCACCCTGTATTGATTTTCGTGTGCATCTTCACCCTGCTTCAGTTTTCCTTTCTACCTTAATTATTGTTATTTTTTTAAACCCAGCATGCAAGAATGACTTGTTTTTTGTTCCACTGGTACACATTATAAAATGTGAGAAAATGGATACACATGAGGTACAGAATCTTCTGGCCTATCTTTGGACAGAACTGTATTGGGCTTCAGTGTGGCTCAGATTCAAAACGTGGTGCTGTGGGTAGGCTTTGGCTTGGATAAAATGTTCTCAGGTTATAGTCAGGTCACATTAAAAGTTTAAGGCTCTAGCAGTACGTACTTGCTGGAATTATGCCAGGAGTATCCACTGCATACAAATTTTAGCAACACTAGTCTGGGTGTGTCCTATAAGTCACTGACATTTAAAGGCATTTCATCACTGCATTATGAAAAGACTGTATCATTGCTGTGATTTAAAGGTAAGGTCTTTCATCATAGCACGATGATACATTAGCTTTTACAAAACTGTAATATATTTTTTTTAAACAATATTAAAAGCGGTTTCAAGAAGAAGCGGTTTCTTTCTTGTCAGAAAAATTGCTGCGTCCAGAAATTTGCTGGGAAACCTTCAAATATATTATATAAAATGATGATTAGTCTACTGCATGCACATACAAATACAACTGCACATATCAGCACTTTATTCAAAATATAGTCCATACTGTTGCTGCCATCTATCCTTTATATCATATTTTTATCCGTTTTCCTTTTTTCTACTTGTATACAGGTAAATACTGGTTTATGTAAATTCTATTTTTATGTCATGGACAGTAAAATAAAAGCATTCCACTGCACGTCAAACTGTGTACGTTTATGTGTGACCATCCATCTTCTATACTGCTTATCCTTCCTTCACGGTCACGGGGAACCTGGAGCCTATCCCAGGAAGCATCGGGCACAAGGCGGGGTACACCCTGGACAGGGTGCCAATCCATCGCAGGGCACAATCACATACACATTGTGTGTGACCAATAAAATCTGAATATGAATTTGCTGAATATTCTCTGATTTGTCTGATTTTCAGACTATTTTTTAGCTTAAAATACATTATGTTCAAGCCCCTTAAGAACTGTGTGCTCTATATTTAATGTGATTATAAACGGTCACTTGCCACAGAGACCTAGAGCAGGGAAGAGCTCAATCAGCTCTAATTAGCAAATGGTGTACAGTTGCAATCAAAATTATTCAACCCCAATTGCAAATCAGGTTTATTGTCAAAATTGACAGACTTTCAGCTGTTTGCAATGAACAAATCGAACAAAAGCAATTGAAACAGTTCAACACAACGAATGCTTCGAGTGTTTTCCCCAAAATTCAACTGAAAATGCAACTTATGACTTTTCCATTCTCAAAATTATTCAACCGCTTCATGGTAAGTATCTTTAGTACTTAGCAGAGCAAACTTTTGAAACTGAAGGTGTCCAGTGCCAGAGGATGCAAAGCAGCCCCAGAGCATCACTGAGCCACCACCATGCTTGACTGTGGACAGACTGTTCTTTCTTCAGTCTTCTTCCTCCAGACATACTGCTGATCCATTGTGCCGAAAAGTTCCAGTTTTGTTTCACAGAACAGTATCCCAAAACTTCTGTGGCTTATTTATATGATTTTGAGCCAACATTTCTTGTGCTTTTGGGTCAGTAGTGGTGTACGTCTTGGAGTTCTGGCATGGAAACCTTCTGTGTTTAGTACGCGCCATACTGTGCTCACTGAAACCTCAGTGCCTGTTGCCACCAATTCTTGCTGCAGGTCTTTTTCAGTCCCTCGAGGGTTTTTCACAACCTGCCTTCTCAGAAATCTGGTTGCAGCCGTTGATAGCTTCCTTTTTCTGCCCCATCCAGTTATTTCATGCATTTCTACCCCTAGCCAGTTCAGGTATTTTATGTGTTCCAGCTCAAGCACACCTGGTGCAACTAATGAAGTCCTTGATTAATTCCTTCATGTGTGCTTGAGACAAGACCTGTTTTGCATATTTGTGCTGTTGAGAGAGATTCTGTTCAGGGGGTTGAATAATTTTGAGACTGGAGAAATCATTATAAGTTGCAGTTTCAGCTGAATTTTGGGGAAAACACTTGAAGTATTCATTGTGTTGAACTATTTCAATAGCTTTTGTTTGATTTATTCATTGCAAACAGCTGAAAGTCTGTAAATTTTTCAATAAACCTGATTTGCAATGGGGGTTGAATAATTTTGACTGCAAATGTACGTGGCCACACTATCAGATTCAAGATCTCTTCTGCTGTGTATATCTTAGACAAAGATTAGCTGTGAATGCCTGGGTGCCGACAATCTGCCAGACTAGGAATAGGTTGTGATACAATCAGAAAAACTATGTTGTAAAGACAAAATAATGTAAATCTAAAACCTCATCTGGTGCCACACCAAAATTCCACTTTACTTTACTGACTAAATAAAATGTTTCCATCCAGCTATCTCTGGGAAACTTTCAGCACTCTGAATACCTATAAACTGATGACATGCTGTTTGACGGAACTACTAACACCGTGCAGAGTTTCAAAACGAGATGTACTATAAAAGTACATTTTCTTAATTCCCTTCCCTCATTGGTAGGCAATACAAATATTGGCTCCTGCTCCATCTATCCACACAGTACAGTCACTTTCACATGCACTGATTTCCATACATTTTCAAGATAAAATTAAGTCAATGAGAGTAGGCTAAACGCTACAAAACCCAAAGTGAATTCTTGGGTCCTGCTCATTTCAGGCATCCTTCCTCAAATTTTTATTGAGCATGGGTTGTTTTTAATCCACCCCTTGCTCTTTTAACTGATTTTGACCTGGATTTCCATTTTCCTACCTAGTTACTATAGAATGTTTATTTATTGCAATGTTTATATCTTACAATATTTATTATTTCTATTTTAGATCAAAATACTAGAAGCATTTCTGTCTATCTAAATAATATAGTTTCTTTTACACAAATTTATTTCCAGAAATCTCAATATGATTAAATCTCAATAAGTGCTGGATAAGTAGCTATTTAACTAGTAAGAAACTAGTAATTAGTATTAAGAAAAGATATGATAAACTTTATTGATCCCACACTGGGGAAATTCCCTCATTACAGCAGCTCAATTACACAAAACAGATAAGAAAATACACATTAAATAGGAATAGAATATAAAAATGTCTAAAAAAATATATGAAATACAAATAGAAAAATAAGAATAAATATTGTGATTTGTCCCTGTAATATAAGCTTCCTCATAACACATTCATAGAAATAGGCAACTTTACACATACTTCTTCTACAAGACAGCAAAAAGCAACACTCGCCGTCCACTTTAATAGGAACATCTGTACAGTTGCTCATTTAAACAGTTATTCAATAAGCCAAGTTTGGGTGAGTCTGAGCACATGATAACCTCAGATTCTTGTTCTTGGTTGACAGAAGTGGAACCTGTTGTGGTCTTCTCCTCTTGTAGCCCATCCACCTCAAGGTTTGATGTGTTGTGCATTCTAAGATACTTTTCTGCTCACCACAATTTGAGTTACAATAGACTTCCTGTAGACTAGTCTGGTCAGACTAGTCTCTTTTGATATCTCTCATCAGGTGCTTCAGCCTGCAGAACCACCACACAAAGGATATTTTCCCCGACACCATTCTGTGTAAACTCTAGAGACTGTTATGTGTGAAATTCCCATGAGATCAGCAGTTTCTGAAATACTCAAACCAGCCCATCTGGTACCAAAATCCCTGCCACGATCAAAGTCACAGAGATCACACTTGATCACACTCTCCAGTGCTGTAAAGCCACACTGACGTTCACTCAAACCTTACTTTCTGGCCACCTTCCTTTTCACTACACTAATTTTTAGACTGTTTTACAGTGTAACTGAAGTGGGAAACAGTGCAAACCAAACTTTTTGTTTAATGTCCACTTTCTCTTCTACTGCTTTTATGAGGCATGTCGATAACCGTGCCATAGCTGAAAGCTTATCTCCAACAAGCTAGGGCTTCACTTTCTGTGCATTTATAGTTTCCCTTGTACGGGCTGCCTGGGCGTGTGTTAAATAATTGACAGGCAAAGAGGTCTGCTGTTTCATTAATACCGCTGAACCATGCTGAAATTTTAGTTGATGATTACAAAAACCAGGACAGTCACAGAGACATTTTCCTGAAAGCATCTATTTTAGTGATATCTATTTTAATTTAGCAATGGCATGTAAATTGATTTTGTTTGTCCCTGGCTTGTCCAGTATGACAACTGCTGATGGAAATCAGTACTCTGAAAGTGGATGTCTGCGTTTTCCCTGTCGTGCAAGATGAGCAGGTATTTGGCTGTTGTGCTGCGTGTTTGTCAGGGCACATTGATCAGTAAGCACCAGCAGGCTAAGAGATGAGTACCATGGCCAGCCTGCAAGACGTGCTTATTGAATCTAGCTTGAGCGCATTCATCACTCAGCAGAACTGTGTTGGCAGGAGATGTGAAACAGAACTTTAAAAAAACAACAAAAAAAACAACAACAAAAAAAAACCACCCTCACCTGTGGACATGAAAGGAGCAGATAGGGCAGCCTCTGCACTCCTTAAACACGTACTTTACAATGTAATTAATTCATCAGTAGCACAATCACTTTCAGAGTTAGCAATTAAATGTACACAGAAAGCAATAATGGAGGTGAAAGAAAAAAAAAAAAAGACATGATATGGAAAGGAAGCACAGCTTTAATTGTGTCATTTTGGTACACCTGTAGTATGGTGTACCAATATGATTTATAAGTACAATGTGAAGCTTTGACATTCAGTCAGCTTACTTTCTAAATACTACATGCTTTATTATAAACAGGGAACTGTATACTATTGGCAAAAGTTGCAACAATGCTTAAACTGAGCTCCGGGACTAATTAGTGGGTTTTTTTTGTTGTTGAGTTTATTTGTTTGTGTAAAATACGGCTTGTGGCTTAGGTGCTGTTTTGCTGTGTAGGAGTCTCTGATGGGGACACAGGAGGCTTGGTTCCTTACATTTTATTTCTCCTGAGATTCCGTTCCTTTTCGGAGCTGGTGGCCAAGCAGGCATGGCTGCTGGTTATCATCCTCCGCCACCTCCTCTCATCCCACCCCTCTGTTCTTTAGAAGGAAGACGCAAGGCTCTATGAGCACATCCTCCCTTTCACAATGTGTTCTTTGCTTTCTTTTCTCTCATCAGAAGCCTAAACACGATCTCGATCTCTCTCTCTCTCACTCTTACTACAATGAACCAGTTCATTGATCTGTGTCCCTAAGCTCAGTACACATGCACACAAGCACACTCATATGCACCACACACCCTCGCCTCGCCTGTTTGTGTACTCACAAACACAAAAACAGGGTGGTATATTATCCAAGAATTTAACTATGTTCTATATCTTGGCAACTATTCAGAAGACGGCTGAAACTTCGTTTCTTCTTTTATAAACAAGCTAAGTGTCAGCTCTGGTGATACCACTAGCACACATTTAGTGCAAATCTAACTGCTTTTACTACTCTCATAGATCAAGTCGGATTACTGCAGAGGTTTTCTCTCAAATTAACAATACTCTGCACATTAACAAATAATCTGCCACACGAATTCCAACTACTTAATGACCTCAATGTTCTCAAGGTCCCTTTATCCGTAACACTTCACTGAGTTCTTGAGGCACGTGCATGACGGCTAGATTAAAGGATCTGATTAAAACAACTGAACCAGACCTGACCCTGTACATTCCAGCAAATTTCATGGATTTACAACCAACAGATAAGGATACTCAAGTATTCCAATGTCCTTCATAAATTTTGCTCTGGTTATCATCACTTTGAGCCCCAGTCAATGTAGATAAGGATTTGCTGTACTGTATACTTGTCCAGAAAATCGAGGTTGGCCCATAACCCCTTGAATCAATCCCTGTGCAGCGTTTAGACGCAGAGCTGTCGGGCTTTCTGTGCACAGGGGGCACAGAGATCAGCGACTCTGCAAACAGGGTCAGGATTTTACATGGTTCAGGGCAAAAGTATACCGAGATTCAAGTTTCCCTCAAGCAGTTTATATAGCTTCATCACAGTTGCTTTGTACATGCAGATTTTTATGAGGCTATTAAATCACAACAGGCGCATGGTTGTTGGATGTCTGGAGTTGGGCCAGTCAAATTAAAAAGGCCCAGAAAAACGTGAGCAATAACGCAGAAGATATAGGGACCATATTTATGCGATTGTCAAAGGAAACCACATAGGCCTGCGGTAAACCACAGAGTTGTGCTGATAGTTTTTATTGTGAACAACACAGGGCCAGCTAATTTAAGCAGCTGCCCATTTTCATGTCTTCTAAACACACATTTGACAGCTAATTTATTATCGTTGTCCATGAGAAGGATGATTACGGTCGATCGTCAGGGGTTTGATGGAATCTGATCAGAAAATGATGAATACGGTGGAGACATTAAGTTAACAAATGTGTCTTTTACACTCAGCACCTGAAATATGGGCACCAACTTGCAGCTCAGGAATTCTAGAGCTAGTGTGTATATATACACACACACGGGATATTTTGTAAAGCGTAAATGCACACATTCCTTAACTTTATATATCTCTTTTTACAACAGACAACAAATAGAATTTTAATTATACTAGAAATGAAAGGAAATATATTTCACACATAAAAGTGCACAGCAATAAAATGTATTTCACTTTAACAGGCTATCATAATGAGCAAATGCTCATAAAGGGAAAAGTCTGTGACTAAAGAGAGGAAGGTGAACCGCTAACAGCTGTCCAAATTAAGGTTTAATCCCCTGATTGTCTGTCATGCTGGTCTTTTGAGGTTTAAATGCATAAATCTGCCGGCTGAAGACTTTGACCTTATGAGCTAAAGATTTTTATTTTTTTTTTGACTAGAAGAACAACAACATTCAGTATTTAGTAGAAAATGAAGAAAAACAAAGGTAAAACTGTCAGTGCACGGTCTAGTGTGTTGTACTGTATGCATTTGCTTTTGGGGGGGGGGGGGGTATTTCAGTCTTTTAAGTTACCTACAAGCATTATATTCAGTACCTTAAGATCTTTTTTTCAAAGATCTTGACATGCTTATGCATGCCTCCTTGACGAACAGAGAAGGAACCTGCGCACAGATCCTACTTCCTGTGTGAATCTTTCACGATTTCTTTCTTGACTATTTATGAGGTTCACTTCACAGGGGCAGCCATATCCTTTACTACCTGGAGCCTCAGGCTGAATAGGTTGAAAAACACAAAATCACCAGCGAATTAAAGAAAAAAGATGACATTTTTTCCTTTCAGTCCTCTTTGGTCACTTTGCTAATGATGTTTTATTCACTAAATGGATGTCCACACGGAAGCAAACGAGTTTGCTCTGATAAATAGCTTTGATGAGATAACAAATGCAATCAGCGACTAGTCTTTAGTGTCACACATGAGCATTTGAGAGGAAACAGAATGGACAACCAAGGAGGATGAAAATTCAATAAATAAAATGCTCATTTTACCACCTTACTCAAATGAAGAGTTCGGAGATCATTTGTGGCAGCTTCAATTAGTTGCCTCTTGCTGCTCCCTAATTTTCTTTATAAGAGACCGAGCCCAGATCTGGCCACTCTCCAAACCCAGATGTACGGTGTTCAGGAATGCCCTGCGATAATTAGGTAAAGGACTGTCTGGTTCCTCTAATCCTTCTTGAAAGTATAAACAGCAACACAGGATTAGAGCTAATTGATGGTTAGTTTTGGTGTGCAGTTCCTATATATATATATATATATATATATATATATATATATATATATATATATATTACACATACATACACACACTAAATATCCTCCTGAGGGTTTTACAGATAAAATGTGTGAATCATTTCCATGCATCCGTCCAACGATTTTCCATACTGCTTATCCTACACAGGGTCATGGGGGGGCCTGGAGCCTATCCCAGGAAACTCTGGGTACAAGGCGGGGGACACCACACATTCACATACCCATTCACACACACTATGGACAATATGGGAATGCCAATCAGCCTACAATGCATGTCTTTGGACTGGGGGAGGAAACCCCCCAAGCATGGGGAGAACAAGCAAATCCACACACACAGAGTGGAGGCGGGATACGAGCCCCCAACCCCGGAGGTGAGAGGCAAACGTGCTAACCACTGAGCCATCGTGAACCATTTCTTTATTGATAAAAGGCTTAAAAAAAAAAAGAAAAAAAAAGTCCACTCTGAGTACACATGTATGTCAGTATTTTCAGAACACTTATGGTGAAAACCTTATTCTAGTCACATTGAGGAATAATCTCCCCTGACCTTTACATGCTGAATCACCGGCCAAATCTGCTGAGGATCTCATCTCTGCAACACACCCCCACAGCTCCAAATCACTTCGCCCTGCCTCCAGCCCGAGTCCTTCCTCAACACCTCCCTCTCATAAATCTCAGGAAGCATTTCACAATCTCTCTCTGCCTACCAAAGGCTGCATGGACACCTACACAAACATGTTCATAAATATTGTGTCCCCGAAGGAATTTGTTCATTTTAAAAGAATTAAACAACAAAATCATCGCTGTGGTCCCTGTACCAATTTAACAAGAGTGCTTACAGTAATAATGTGCAGAGTTTATTCAGCGTTTAATACTGCGAACAAAGTAATAAGCAAACTCAATTAATAGAGAGAGCAGGAAGGAGAGCGCTGAGAGGCAGGTATGTCACAGCCCACATGCTGATACACTGAGAGGTAAGACAGAGACACAGACAGAGACAGAGAGAGAGAGAGAGAGAGAGAGAGAGAGAGAGAGAGAGAGAGAGAGAGAGAGACAGGAGAGAGGGGCGATAAGGAATTTAAAAGCAGATTTAGGTTTTTCATGCCTCTCCCAGTCCATGGACCATCAGCTGACTTAATTAACCACAGACAGCAAGTCAGTTTTTAAAGGCAAATAAACACAGAGTTAGCCACTGCTTCTTAGCAAATCATATTGATAATAATAAAAAGATCCAGTAGTCCTTAGACAGTTTAATGACCCCATCCCTATATTTGTGATGAGACGTAGGACATCCTATTAAAATATACATTTCATTTCTGGACTAGTAAAACTCCCTGCTCAAAAAATGAGACTTCATAAAATTTCGGGGGAAAAAAGTGGAATATAGTGTAACACACTGTTCTGTTTTAGGCCTTATATTAAATATCACTTGGGCATGTAATTTGCCATCTCATAAATTTGATAAAACAGGACTGCTGTGTACCATGTCTGTCCTCAGAATGATGGCTGATTTTGCCGTAGCGCTTGATGGCTATTTTGTAAAATAAAAACCTACAGTGATGTACACTGGTTTACAAATATGAGCATTTGAGAAGAACAGCCAAAACACACATGCCAACTCTATTTGATGCTGAGAAACTGAACCATGCTTATATAACCTCTAGATTGCAGACTGACTGCCCTGCTGTCTCTTCGAGTAAACTACAGCGAGTTCAGAATATGACAGATTGATCCTTTTTTCTTCAGTTTTGATGCTGTTGCTGTAATTAGAATGTCCAATGCTCATCCCAGGACTCCTATTCACAATCAGCTCATATCAAACACCCTTTCAACACAGTACTGTTTGCTTGAACTATTCTACACGTGTATAACGTAAGCATTTATAATCCTCACTATCCATTGTCACGCAGAAGAGGACGAGTTCCCTTTCGAGTCTCAGGGTTCCCTTCTTCTCAGGGTTTCTTCCTCAGTTCGTAACAGAGTTTTTTTCCTTGCCACCGTCATCTCTGACTTACTCATTAGGGATCGAATTAGGCATCAGATTTCTCTATAGCTGCTTTGAGCCGTTGTCTATTGTTAAAAGTGCTATACAAATCAAACGGAATTTAATCGAACTGAACGTCAGAGCACATTACTCCAGATTTTCGCATTGACCACAAAGTTCAGCTCATTAGAATTAGACTCATTAGACTGTAGAAAGACTCATTAAAGGTGCCTTACTCTAAATACATCATTTATAATCATAAATCTAGCTTGACCTTGCAATACTGTGAAATAATTATTTCATAGGATATATTTATAATTAATTCACAGTATATAATCTCGCAAGTTTTACTACTCTGTGAAATATTGCCAATATTCTCCTTGTGTAAGTTCTAAGCCTTGTTTATCTCCATGGTATTTAGACCCTTTGCCTTTTGTCCTTTGCTTTGGTGCCAGACTACCCTTTGGATCATACTCTGGCTTTGATATTTCATGCCCAATTTCGTTTTGACCCTTGTCTGCTGTACCATTTTGATTACTGGCCCGTGTATTAGATTTGTAAACAAAATTCTTCTGCACATGGAACCTAACAAACCTCTCGAGCGTGATTTGTTGCAGCAACATTCAAGAGCAAAAATAATTTACACTTCTACCTAATATTTATATTGAATTGGTTTAGGGAGTTAAATTAAAAGTCAAATTTGAGAAGCTGTAGACATGTGCACTGTGTCATTACTATGAATCGGAGCCCAACACAGAAAGATTGGTGTGATTATACTGTAAAACGGGCCATTACACAAATGAGGTTGATTAATTACAATGTATAAGCATGCTTTGCACAAAAAGAAAAGATAAACACAATAGCTCTTGCGCTCTTAGGGGGCACCTTGTACCCAGATAAAATTGGACCACGGATCACATTGTGATATGGTTCAGCCACAATGTATACTTAATAATATAACCCATGCAGGGAAGTTTAAACATAATCTGTACTACTGCATCTGTTAAATTTCACCACTGAACCACAGTTTGTTGGAAAGCTGTATGATGAAACTTCTTCTAAAGAGATATGTTTGTTCATGCACCAAAACTAGGCTGAGAATGTGTCTTGGCTCGACTGTGGCAGCCTTTTTTGCCGTACTGCTCCCTTCGTATAGCCTGGTGTGAATAGCTCCTCTGTGTGACCGGCCAAAGATCTGCCAGCGGACCCTCTCTTTGTTGGCTGAATGGGCACAGCTAGGCCACATCTTAAGGCACACTAATGTGCCATGGCCAGACCATAAAGGCCGCGTGATAATTTGCCAGGGATAATGGAATGCCTTTAATTTGGCTGGGGGGAAATGGAGACTTAGATCAGCCTTATAGAGGAGGAGTCCCATTCTAGGTCTCACTCTATTCATATTTTAAAAGGGTTTGTTTTCTTCCGGCTCATTGTTATCCCGAGTCTAATATCTGCAAACAACAGGATGGTAAGAAGAAAACATAGCAGCATCTTGGCCCTATTACACAGGGAACAGGACACCAGAAAAACAAACAGAAGGCAGCTTCTTCTTCTCTGAGACAATGCTGATGTCATTTGGGAAACATTTAGGTCACAGATTAGGTTTTGGGAGAAGCTCTAATAGAATATGATGAGGGGAAGGGTTCAGGGAGACCATACGCCAATGAGGTTAGAGGCCTGGCCTGTCTGTCACAGTATACACAAAAATTTAGAGTGAGTGCTGGAATTCCAGGTACTCGGTCATTTGTTATCTCACGTCCCCAGATGATTCATGTGCCTCGGAGTGTACTGCCCCACTAAAACCTGCCTTCTGGTGGGAACCAACTGCAGTTCTAGATATTAGATCACAGTGAAATTTCATATACAAGTATGCATGCTTGACATTTTAGGAAAGGAAAAACAGCATAGCTTTGTTGGAGCGTTACACATCATTGGTCAAGCTTTGATAAGCCAACAAACAACCAATTAAAAATAGCAGCATGTTGGTCTGACTCCCACAGCTCTCAAAAATAGCTCGCTTTGTGTGTGTGTGTGTGTGTGTGTTTGTGTCGTGTGTGTAAGGGGGAATGGTAGTGAATGTTGGCGTGGGGTTGACGATCCAGGCTGTATTTCACCATTAACTTTCTTCCTAGTGAAATACTCCTTTGGAAAATGTTCCCTTTGTCTACATTCATATTGAGCATTATTACCTAATGAATTCTTTTTTTTTTTTTTTTTTTTTTCTTTTTAAACTTTAAATGCAACACTAAACACATTTTTTAGTGATGCATATCTATTGTACACAAATTTTCCACATCAACACTGTCACATGCATAATCCATGTGTCATAAATAGCAAAAACTGTCATATATGCAAGATCACCATCACTAAAGTAAAAAAAGGTAGCACAGGCTGCATTTTTGTGGTTTGCTTTTGCTGTTTCTCTAGCTATTACTGGCATTTCTGTGCCCGAGAGATGTGTGGGTGCAGAAGAGGTGCAAGCAGCGATATATACATGCACAGTGAAGTGCAATGCAAAAAAGCCACTGACAAGTGAAACTCGCATGTATTGGGTATGTACCTGAAGAAGGGGCCAAATAAGTGGCTCAGAAATTTCTGGGAACAAAAATGCATCTCAGTATCACACTCAGGTGCAAAATAGGATTTGTGCCACTGTGATAATGCGGCCAAACTCAGAATAGAGGGATTTGACAAAGCCTGACTTTCTACAGGGATAGAGACACAGACCAGAAAGGAAAAAGAGATTTAAAGGTGAGAAGACTAGAGGGTGCCAGAACTAAGAATATTTTCTTGCAGCCTCTCATTGAGCAGATCACCCTGTAACTCTTTTCCTTTTTGGCTCCTCACTATGAAAGCTTGATAACTTTAAAAGCCTGACTGCAAAAGTGCAGAAGGTAATAAAGCTACACTGAGAGACTGGACTGCAGAGGTTGTAGGGCAAGCACATAAGAAATGCAACAAGGTGTTCTAAATATATCAGAAAAAACAAAGGAAAATAAAAGGAGGCACTTTTTCTTTAAGCTTGTCAGAAAGGTTTACAGTGCATCTGGTGGAAGCTAGATGTGTGCATCAGGACTGGGATCCCATGGGTGCAACAAAAAATTGTGCGAGCTAAAGGTTTTACTTTCATTAACATCAAAGTGTTGCGCTACACAATGCGTTAACATCATCTTTAGTAACTGCCTGTGCATTTATATTACGCTACTAGTTTGCTCATACAGTGGGGGAAATAAGTATTAGACGAGTCAACATTTTTTTTCAGTAAATATATTTCCAATGAGGCTATTCACATGTAATTTTCAACTTAAGAAATCTATTCACATGTAATTTTCAACTTAAGAAATCTGGAAATAGAGAATTCACAAGATCAAAGTCCATAAATGAAGTAATAAAGTGGAATGATGCAGGAAAAAAGTATTGAACGCTAACTGAAATGTATTTAATACTTAGAGGAGAAGACTTTGTTTGTAATGACAGCTTCAAGACGCTTCCTGTATGAAGAAATTAAAGGGCCGCAGTGTCCAGGTGTGATTTTTGCCCTGTTCTTCTAAACATATTGTCTTTAAATCTTGTTCAATTGGATTCAAGTCAGGTGATTGACTGGGCCATTCTAACACCTTCATTTTTTTTTCTCTGAAACCAATTGAGTGTTTCCTTTGTTGTATGCTTTGGATCGTTGTCCTGCTGGAAGGTCCACCCACGTCTCATCTTCATCATCCTGGTGGATGGCAGCAGATTCTTCTCAAGAATCTCCCGGTGAAGGGCTCCATTCATCATTCCTTCAATTATATGAAGTCTGCCAGTACCATGTGATGAAAAACTGCCCCACACCATGATGCTTCCATCTCCAAACTTCACTGTTGGTATAGTGTTTTAAGGGTGATGTGCAGTGCCATTTCTTCTCCAAACATGGTGTGTAGTATAACAGCCAAAAAGTTCACTTTTGCTCTCGTCTGACCAGACTTCACTCTCCCAGTATTTCATAGGCTTGTCCAAATGAGTTGTAGCAAACTTTAAACCAGCTTCGACATGCCTTTTCTTTACTAATGGAGTCTTGTGGGGTAAACGTGAGCAGTGGAGTGCATTGCCTATTGTTTTCTCTGTGACGATGGCACCTGCTGCCTCCAAGTGTTTCTGGAGCTCTTTCCGAGTGGTCCTTGGCTCTTGGGCTACTCTTCTGACAATTCTCCTGACTCCCTGGTCACAAACCTTGCGAGGAGCTCCTGTGCGTGATTGGTTGAGGACAGAGTGATGTTGCTTCCACTAGTGGTGCTTACTGGACGATTCAGAAGTTTTCAAATACGTCTGTTTCCGATTCAATCAATATGTTTCGCAACAATAAGGTTGCGAAGGTCTTGGGAGAGCTCTTTGCTTTTACCCATCATGAGATGTTTCTTGTCTGACACCTTGGTAACAAAAATCCTTTTTATAGATCATCAATGTACTAACCCAGCTGATATTAATTTGCACAGATTGAAGGTATAATTACTTATGAATTTCAGCTGGTTAATTGCCTTGGAGAACTGCTTTTTCTTAGCATGTTCAGTACTTTTTTTCCTGTGTCATTCTGCTTTATTTATGGACTTTAATGTTGTGAATTCTTTATATTTGCAGATTTCTTGAGTTAATACTGATGTCTGGTGAAAATTTCATGTGAACAGCCTCATTCAAAATATATTTACTGAAAAAAATGTTGACGCGTTCAATACTTATTTCCCCCACTGAATTTAGTTAAACAGAACCAACTAAATTCAGAAATATCATGTCCATCATTAGTGAAGACCATTTATGAACTCGATTGATGTAACTAAGGTTGAGGAACTGTTAGCGCTATAAATCAACCAATTAATCAATCAATCAATCAATCAATCAATACTCCCACTTCAGGTTAAAATCCAAATTCAGATATAGATACAGATATTTGGAGCACAAAACAGACACAGATACATTCATTACATTACACCACTAAAGTATATTGAGGTAATAATAAGTTAAATGAACAGAGACCTACTTCCACAAGGACATCACGAGGACATCATTCTTGAGGTGCAGGGTTGTGGCAGAAACAGCAGGTAATCCTTTCGTAACCCCTGGGACAAGAAACACAAGAAAGTTCATGCATGGGTCCATTAAATGGTGGACTGGCAAATCACAGGGGTTGAGCTGCTTTACTCTCAAAAACATTTCTTTCGCGATGGAGAAAAGAGGCAGACTTGTGAAGTGATGAAGAGAAGGTACTGAAGGAGGGATAGTGGTTAGTTATTAAACAACAGGACCAGGGTGCCTCCTCTCATAAAGAATCACTCAAAGTAAGCATTAGTTTAAGTGCACTTGACTGACAGTGTGTGTATCCTTTCTAATGGCATTTCACACAAGAGGAAAACAATGGGCATAATATGATGAAAAACCTGAACAGAGGACATTGTGCCAAATATAAATGGCCAGAAAATTCAAAAGCGTAGATCTTTGTTTCTATGACAACCACATTTATTGTTCCTGATTGTTGCTGTGTGACCTGTTTAATTAGCCTATTCACTTTTTTGGGGAAAAGCACCATTTACACATGGAGTTAAACAATTAAATAAAATGAGATAAGAGTTGGCTTTTATTAAGTGCTATTATATAAGGGTTCAAACAGAAGCCTAAAAGAAGTGTTTGATCCCGTGTCTAGATCAATGTCCCCCCCCTTCTCTAAATAAAGTTCTTTGTGGAAATAAAACTACTTCAGCAATGAGGGGACTGGTTTGTAGATGAAACATAATGCGGTTTTGTAATTCCCAACATTTGTAAATTGCAGTGCTTCAGTCTAAATATTGTTTTTGGCTGACAAAATATAAGAACTTAGTGTAATCAATCCTAACATTATTAATGTCAGTTTTTAGTGTATGACACTTATGAATATGTATACATTAATAAATTGTTGTAAATTGTCAAGATGCATTTGTTTATTTGCTTAAATCATTCACCAAGTCATGCTAATTCAATTACTGTCTTTAAGTTATATCTTAGGAATTTCAGAGATTTTATAACTCCAAAACTTGGGTGCCTTTCAAACATTGAGCTGGAATGATCTAGAAAAGGGTTATTTTGAAAAGACATACAAATAAACATCCCACAAATCGAATTCATGCATCTCAAAAAATTAGAATAATAATTGAAAAGTAGTTTTTTTTTCCTTAGATTTTTTTTAAAAAGTGTAACTTATTTATTCTAGATTCAGTACATAAAGTGAAATATTTCAAGCCTTTTTTTGTTTTAATCTTGAGGATTACGGCTTACAGCTCATGGAAATCAAAAATCCAATATCTCAAAACATTAGAATAAAGAATTTATAATACAGGAATGTCAACCTGAGAAGAACTCTAATCAGCTAATTAACTCAAAACACATGTAAAATTTTCCTGAGCCTTTAATCTCTCAGTTTGGTTCAGTACACAACCACAATCATGGAGAAGATGATTAGTAAATTTTGGATTTCATTTGGAAATCAAGGTCCCAGAGTCGGGAGGAAGAGTGGAGAGGCACAGAATCCAAGTTGCTTGAAGTCCAGTGTGAAGTTTCCACAGTCAGTGATGATTTGGGTTGCCATGTCATCTGCTGGTGTTGGTCCACTGTGTTTTCTCAAGTCGAGAGTCGATGCAGCATCTACCAGGAGATTTTAGTGCATAAAATCCATCTGCTGACATGCTTTATGGAGATGCGGATTTCCTTTTCCAGCAGGATTGGCACCTGCCCACATTGCCAAAAGTACTACTAACTGGTTTGCTGACCATGGTATTACTGTGCTTGATTGGCCAGCCAACTCACCTGACCTGAACCCCATAGAGCAGTGGTTCTCAACCAGGGGGGTGCACTCACACCTCTCTCTGCGTCTGCTCTGTTCAGTGAGAGGCCGAGAGCCGGAGATTTAACAATGTCATGGATAACGAGACGCGACCCTTCCTCCCAATTTTTTAGAATGTAAGATGAATGTAATGCAGCGTGTTTTACACGTAAAATAGTCCACGTTATTACAGCCTAGTTCTGTTGTTCAAAGTAGTTATAGTGTTCAGATATATTTTATATCATTCATTTTCCATACCTGTCCGTTATATAGGTTTATAAAATTTATTTATTTATTTAAAAAAAAAAATTATTAAAAAAAGGCAGAATCTCTGCCATAGAGAATCTATGAGAGACATCAGACCCAACAATACAGACGAGCTGAAGGCCGCCATCAAAGCAAACTGGGCTTCCATAACACCTCAGCAGTGCCACAGGCTGATTGCCTCCATGCCACACCGCATTGATGCAGTAATTCGTGCAAAAGGATTAAAGCCCCAACCAAGTACTGAGTGCATAAATTAACATACTTTTCAGAAGGTCGACATTTCTGTATTATAAAATTCTTTATTCTAATATTTTCATATACTGGATTTTTGATTTCCATGAGCTGTAAGCCATAATCATCAGGATTAAAACAAAACAAGGCTTGAAATTTCACATTATTAGTAATGAATCTAGATTATATGCAAGTTCCACTTTTTGAATTAAATTACCGAAACTAAATGAACTTTTCCATGATATTCTAATTTTTGAGATGCACCTGTATATCTGTCCATTTGATCCTCTACATTCATTTCATTGATCACTGTATCTGTGCACAATCAGGATCATTCCTGCATGTTGAATGCACTTCACTTTCTACCGCGCCCCTTAGTTTGCACAACAAGCCTCTAAACCTATAAGAGCATTGGCCTGTAGAGCAGGACTTAATTAAGCTTAGGCACAAGACAAAGCTTTTCCTCCAGAAGCTTGCCATGTCCCTGAGGACTCAGCTGGTTTATGCTGTGTGGTGCAGTGTAAAGCCAGCATAGAGACCAGGCCAGAGTAATTAAGGAGTAAATAATGAGACTCTTGAACGAACCCCTGCTCTTATGATCTGACTGGCTGGAGTGCCAAGTCTACGTCCAATAAATCCATTAACAATGTCTGTGAGTCACCACTTTAAAAGGTCACAGCATCTTAGCAAGCAGCATGTGCCACTGCAACTAGTCACATTACAAACCAGCTAGTACATTTAAAAGCAAAAGTTTGACAGAAAGTGACTACTATATTTAAAGCATTATGCAAGAGTCTCAACACTCAGTAGTAGTAGTGTTTCCCATTTAATACTGATAAGGACTTTAAAAAAAAGCTTACAGGTATTTGGATAAAAGCCACTAACAACTATGGCAGATCTGGAAGAAGCAAAAACACTATTTTGGGGTAAGACCAAATTATAGGTAGAAGCATTAAAGCATAGTCACACCCTTCTCTGCACAAGCCCATCTGTAAGGTTTAATCAGTGAATGATGCTTAAATGAGAAATGGGCTCATCCACATGTCCCTGAACATACTGCAAAGCTAGAGATACTATAGTAGTGTTTGTACAGCTCACTTCCCACCATGCTGCTACAGGGGAAGCTGTGCACTGCAGGCAGGTTCTCCATCCAGCCAGGTGTTCACTGTGGGATAAACATTTACTAACAGACTTCAACAAGATCCCTGGGGCACAACATTAAAGCAGCCTGTTAGCCAGCTAAATATTCAGAATGCAACAGTCAGCAGGGGATGAGGCATGCAGTTTAGCCCATGCAGCCTGGGTTTGATCTCCAGGTTTTAATTTGTCTCCCTAGAGGCATAGTTGTCACTAGTTAGTTATACACCAGCACTGGTAAGTCCATTTTCAAGGATTGAGACCATAGTTCTACCTCTGCCTTGAATTTTGAGAACAGTCTACACACACAAAAAAGCAGATTCTAAAATGGATTTGAAATACATTTGTATAAAACAACTCAATCAGTTTGCCTTAAAAAAAAATGCAGAATTGTCTCCCAAGTGGATAAGAAGACACTGAAGAAAGTGAAAACTTCTTTTGAGAGCAGTTGCACAAAAGAGTGCACACAGCAAATGCCTCAGCTATACATGAGTTTGAGTTTCAATTCCCTTTCCTGCTAGTTAGGCAACAGGACCTTGGACTTGCAGGAACAATACAAGTGACAGAAAGTGAAAGGCTGAGGAAACTCTCTGTGAGGTGAGAGGACCACCTGCTGTGATGGCCTCAGTACCATCCCAATGTGACTGCAGCCAAACTGCACAGAGTTGCAGTAATTATGCCTCCCACTGTGGCCATAACACTCAGTTCTGCAATGAATGTGAGAAGAATGGAGCTGCAGTTCAGTCTTGACCTGTCCAACACACTGGCATTTTCATAAGCGCCTGCTACCTCTCTCTAAAGAAGTTCCCATCAAGTTACCTGTGAGGGCTCTCCTTAAAAACCAACCCAAAGCACCAAAAATTCACAGATTTCGCCCAGTGCTCAGAAGTACCAACGGGCAAAGTGGTTCAGCCTTGCAGCACAATTGTGTTCGACCTAGTGCATGTGACACAGACCCGGATGCAGACAAATGATCTGTTTAGAACTAATAGCTCTGTACCATTCTTTCCTTCTGACATCACCAAGCGTAAAATGTAAAGAAATTAACTGTCTGGAAAAGGCTGCAAGTGATGTCGAACCAAGTAAAACCATTTATCAAAGTGTAATAAACCAAAGCTCAGTGGCATTATTCTAACAAGTTTAGCCTACACAGTGAAATGAAGAGAGAGTCAGCAATAAAATTGAAAAGAAAAGGCAGCCTGAGATACATTGACTAATAATGAGATCATTTGTCTTGTCATTGGCTAGACAGGCTGCGCTAATTTATAACAAGCTTATGGAAGTAATCATGTTGAATTTAAGCAACACCATAATTCTAAACAAACTGTACAGTCTACTGGATGCAACTTATGACTTGATGCTTTCCTAAAGCAATTCAGATTTGAAGATTCTCTAAATTCGGACTCTTGGAAATAGGACACACAAACTCAAAGTAACAGTTGCAGTTAAAGCATTTACTGCTTAAAGTTGCAAAAGACTGAAATAAACTGGTGTTAGGTTTAAATTACATATTGCTTTAATGGGTCATTCATTTGGACTAATTCACTGGACAGTCAATATGTTTACATAGACAACAATAATCCGATATTAACCCAATAAAAACGATACTCGAACAAATCGAATTAAGACATGTGGAGTATTCCTGTTTTAGTCATTATCGATGTGTATTACAGACATGTACACACCTTAATCACACTATTAACGTCGTGTGGGAGTTTTCACCGCATTTTGCGACAGGACACGTACACACACGGCAGTGTTCAACCGTTTGACGGCAAACAAGAGAGTACGGCTACGCCCGAAACGCGTACTTGCCTGCTATATAGTAGGAGAAATACATGCATCTCGGCTACTATATAGTAGGCAAGTACGCGGTTTGGGACGCAGCCCACGGCTTCAAGCGGTCGTCTATTTGCACGTACAGCATGACAAATAATGAACTGCACTTGAAGTGTTCGTAAAATTAAAAATAAAAAACACAAAACTGTATACGGTACCATAACAAAAGACGAACTGCATGTTGATACATGAAATTCTGGAGGGAATGTCGGACGGCGTGGCGTGGGGACGTAATGACATGTGCCGTTAATCGATCTATGTTCTAACATGTAAAACAGGAACATGAAAGGAATATTCTAAAAGCGACTCATGTAAACACCTTAATCACAATACTGTCTTATTCAGAATAAGGTCAATAATTAGATTAGTGCTGTCCATGTAAACATAGTCAGTGAAAGTACTATACAAGCTGGATTTTGTGAATAGTAACGAACAATTCCATTTCAGTGATTTAATGGAGATAATAAATGGAAGAGGTTAAATGTTAGATGCCGGATCAAAAACATTTGATATGCATTTGACAAAATATTTTGATGAAAGTGCTGGCTCAAGGATTCCTATTTATGTCTAACTGCTGATGCAAGAAGAAATGTGTGTGGAATGAAAAGACCAAATCATAAGACTGCTGCTCTTACTCCTGCTCACTCCCCATAACTTCTCACAATCAATAATTGTCCCATTTCACTTCATGACAAAAATAAATAATAAAAGAAATCACCATCTTAAGTAGCCTCATGTTTGGAATTCTAAAGCTAAAAGAATCGTTTCAATGAAACTGAATTAAAGTTACTGAATGAAGTACCAATCCAATAAGTAATTACAAGCAGTCAGATGAATCACAAAGGCTCAAGACATGCTTCCTCTCTTGATGGACTTGGAGGTAATTAATGATTCAGGGTAAATTTTTCATTCCAGTGAACTCAAAAGAATAAAGAAAACAAACAATCCCTGGCTGAGCAGCTTGACTTACGGCTTTTAAAAGTCCCCGGGTTTACAGGCATTATAAATAGCAGGCGTAACTAAAATGCAGCTTTGTTAAATAGTTCCTAAAATCCGAGTTCCTGGATATTCATTTTAAATTGAAGACTTTAAATAAGGGTGTGTTTGAAGCATTTACCCTCTGAATGGTTTCAGGAAAACTGCGATAGCCTTTCATTCACAAAGACTAATCTGCCGAATAAATATTTTTAAGCCTTTTGAGTAGATAAGTGAGGGACGCTCATTAGATAAATACCTAGAAAGGGTAGGCATAATAAGCAAAGGCTTCAGCCTACACCTTTTTCTGTCATGTATATTTTTGATTTATTATGAAAAATTGTCTGAAGACAAAAAAAAAAAAAAAAAAAAACTGTGTGCAACAGGTAAATTACAGTAATTCTAACTCACTGCCTATAACTGCTTGCAACAGAAGTGAGTGTTGTCCTTTCTTTCCTACTGCAGTGTGCAGAAGTGGCTGCAGAAGCTTCCGGAATATTAGGCGAAAGGGCTGTGAGACTATGGTGAGAGCTGGCAGGATGAGCAGCGCTTAGGAAAGACATCGCTCGCAGAGTCATCATGAAGACTTCAGAGGGCAGATGCTAGCAGGAGATAATTGATGGGGGCTCAAACAAGTATTTACATGCAGATAAATCTCCTGAAGTCTAGTCCTCATTAGTGGCAGAGATCCAGAGGCGATAAGCAGCACGCCTCAGTGCGGTCTAGAGAGCTGGAGGGGAGGGAAACTGGAAATAGGCCAGAGCCACAGAAGGCCACTGTGGCCTTGGGCCACTACTAGCACACAGCCCAAGTTGTGGCAACTGTTGGCATGAACGGGGAAGCCACCTGCTGCATGATACCACAACAAAACTACTACCATGCTGAGTGTGATCAAAAACACGATGCTGGGTGAGAACGAGTAGAAAAAAGAAAAACAAAAATTGTCTAGCCAAGTCTAGAAACTCTCGTTAACAATCCAAGACAGACTAAAAAAAATAAAAAATAAAAATACATCCATCTCATTCTTTTAAAGCAGGTGGACATTACAGGGTTCGTACAGATGCTTCATAATGAAATTCCAGGACTTTTAATGACTTTTCAAGCACTATTTTTTTAAGGACTATACAAGAAACGTCATTCAAACATATTCTTATATATTATAATAATAATAAAATAACCCATTTTTCCAGCCATGTTGGACTACATTTGCATTTCCCAGACATTGCTTCGTCTTCACCATAACATCAGTATACTCCAGGTGAGTGACAGGAGCACTACTGCCAACAACTTTCAGTGGAAACGTCACTGGATGATGTCACACGCTCATTAGCATATTCATTACATCATCGCATATTTGCTTTCTGCCTAGTGTCTGCCCTTTACATCTGTTTACTTCACTCCTACTCTCTGTGCTCACATACTGTATTTTAACACCTCCGAACTCCCAAAAAAGCGGTTCTCATTTACATATTTTTCTGTTTCTGTTGTCAGACAACGGAACGAGTGTGAAACAGTGACTGAAACCCGGCGCGTTAGGAGACTACATGTTCGCCAGCAGTCACTTCCAAGCTTCTGCTCTGCACTGCTAAAATAATGATTTATAACCATGACGTCGTCTGACAAAATCACCATACACAGAAGTTAAAGTCAACGGCTAAGCTGCGATTCTGGCGATATTTACATGTAATGTGCTCACTCAGAGAGAATGTTAGAAGCGACAATGTCTTTCTTATTCTTTCTCTCACACTGAATGTGCTGCTCCTCTCTGCCCCTCACTAAACAGAGTAGCCGCAGAGAGAGGCGTGTCTCTGGGGGGAAAGCAGGACCTCGCGCAGGTGGGGCAGTACTGGCCTCTCTCTTCTACGGAAAGTAGCTAAGGTTTGCCCAAAAAGTCGCTAGATTTGTCACGAGCCGCTAAAGGGGTCTGAAAAGTGGACCGGAGCGGTTTTATTTTGTTCACAGCACAGCCGCAAAAACATAAATGAAAGGTAGTACTGAAGCTTTTCATTTATTTATTATTTTTTTTAACAGCAGCAGCTTTATAAATACAATACAAATAATATAATGGCAGTACAAATTGACCATTAACATTTAACAAGCCTCATTTTTATGTCTTGTTTATTCCACTGATCCCAGTGGCTCCACTGCTATCCTTTTCAAAGCCCTGATAAATATGAATTTGCTTTTGCAAATTCAAAGCGTGTAGTGATGCTGCACTGTAAACTGCCAGCAAAGATGCATTTACTGTTAACGGGAGCGATGAGGTGGAAGGGGCGCATGTGGACCCCTCCCCCATCTCTCAAATACCGCCTGGTAGGATGGATCAAACTCCAAGTCAGTGTGTGCTGAGTGAAGCCTCTACAGGCTCTCCAAATTAGAAGCAGTAGCATTGGAGGACAAGGATGTCCATCACACACCAAGCTTTAAAACCCTTTCACTTGGATATTTAACTATATTATGAAGTCTTAAGAAAAGATTCTTCAGGTTGCTTAAAAATCATATGGAACAGAAATTAACTTAATTGCATGTCGTTTGCCTATAAACTTTGTAATTGCCGATAACCTGTGTAATTTATCAGCTTTACTGATAAATAATATAATGCGCCATTCACTTAAAATGAAGAAACAGGTTCAAGAGTCACAATCAGTTTAATAGCATTATATCTGACCAGGAACATGAACATTTCTCTGGATAGATTATAACAGACGGTTGATAAATATCATTTCCCAAATTTTAGGCAGTAGAAGTGCAGCTAGTGTGGGAGTGATGAACAGTAGTGAGCAGACCTGTGGGTGTGCATACGTGAGCACTGAGGAATACAAGTACAACACTACTTTCAAAGCTACTGTCTTCCACAAAGCTTAATGGAAACACTGTATATAACTGATTTTTCTAACAGTGCTCCAGTCCATTCATGCCAGATCCCCAGAGGGCCCATAAGTCTTCCATTCATAGCAAAGTAATGTTGCTATCCTGTGTGGATTTTGTGTTATTTATTTCAGCCAAGGATTGTCTTCAGTGCTGAAAATGGGGCGGCTGTGGCTCAGGTGGTAGAGCGGGTTGTCCACTAATCGTAGGGTTGGTGGTTCGATTCCCGGCCCACATTTCTCCACATGCCGAAGTGACCTTGGGCGAGACACTGAACCCCAAGTTGCTCCTGAACGCAAATTAGCACGTTGCATGGCAGCTCTGCTACCGTGTGTGTGTGTGTGAGAGAGAGAGAATGAGACACAGTGTAAAGGACTTTGGATAAAAGCACTATATAAGTGCACTGTTTCTATAGTGCATCCTAAGCGTACATCAAGTCCATCAAGTCAAACTAGCCAACAGCTGATATCGAACAATGTATCCTCTTTGCATCCAAAATGAAATCTGCTCAACCTTCAGTATGCATTTATAATTATTAATCACATATACATTACAGCACAGTGAAATTCTTTTCTTCACATACCCCAGCATGTCAGGAAGTTGGGGTCCGAGCGCAGGGTCAGCCATGATACAGGCTGAGAGGGATAAGGGCCTTGCTCAAGGGCCCAACAGTGGCAGCTTGGCAGTGCTGGGGCTTGACCCCCCGACCTTCCAATCAGTAATGCACAGCCTTAACCGCCAAACCACCACTGCCCCAGTTCTGTTTAGTTCTGTTTTATGTAGTTCTGTTTCTATAGTGCATCCTAAGCGTACATCAAGTCAAACTAGCCAACAGCTAATATCGAACAATGTATCCTCTTTGCATCCAAAATGAAATCTTAGAGTCAATAAACAGATGTAATATAGGTTGGAATTTTCCCAGAGCTACATTTTATATATCATTGGAGTCTGTTATTAATTAATGTGTGCTGTCACAGGGGTGAAAAACTAACCCTTCATTACTTGAAAATAACCTAGAAAGTACCCAGTATTATAGCTATACTGCATGTACATATATAAAAAGGGAATAGAAATATTAGTTCTCTCTCTATCTCATATTATATATATATATATATATATATATATATATATATATATATATATATATATACATATATATATACACACACACACACACACACACACACACACACACACACACATATATACACACATACACACACATACATACATGTAACCAAAATGTAACCATGCTTCTAAGAGACGAGCAGTGAATTATGTGTAATCAAGCTAATTTATTATTTCAATCTATCAGCGTCAGATGGGCTCTCTGAGCAATATATGACTCAAAGTCCACACAGGATACATGGAGTGTGTTATATAAAACACTGCCTTTGAAAAACACATGTATCCTCCAGTCAAAATGCACCAAGGCCAAATGCTCTGTACTACTGAGGTGCATTTTGCCGAATACAAGTAAGAGTTCATGAACGGACTTTCGGTTAACAGCTAGGAGAGTAAAAAATAATAATTAAAAAAATGTAATTAAAACGGCTTAATCGAGTGTCTGCAATGAAATATCCCTGCTGTTGGTGTATGAAGCTGACGGACGGACGTAATATAAAGAAATAATTAAATGCATAGCAAAACCTTTAATGAAGGTCAGCTCAATAGTTCGACCCGTTTGTAAAAGTTCAGACTAGCACAGTATGTACGAGTAAAAATCTTGTTGGATTGCTATATTTACTGACTGAAAACACTGAAACAAATGCACAGACATTACTTTGTTTTATAAATTGATGGGGATTAGAACGATGATGAGTACAAAAAAAAGAAAAGAAAAAAAAGAAGAACAACCACCCTTGCATGATCAATAAGACATCAAGCCAGTTCACACCAAATGTGTTTTTAATGCGATTTCAGTTGTATTAATTGTGCCTTATGGAAAAGATACGCTTAAATCCACACGAGCTTCGCAAACCCTTAAGGCAATAATGGAATGATGTATGCTTTTTTTAAAAAGTTGAAGAATGTACCAAGATTGATGAAATTGGCCTATAAAGACACATATAATCAGCAAAAAGCCTTACTTTGTATTCACATATTCCTCAAAATGATTTTCTATAAATAATCATTTCTATAAATAAATTCAGGCGATAATTATATAACGAGACTGCAGGAAAAGAACTGAGTCATGTCTTATGGGGAAGGTTTAATAGAGACCACCCTGAGAAACACACAATGGCTTAAGTAATGTTTTTAGAAAGAGTTTGGACCCTGCAGCAAGCTTTTATATCCAAAGCTTTTTAATGAACTACACTTTCAAAAAGCACGGGGACAAAACCGGCATGTCAAAGTCACACCTACGAATGATTACAGAAATGAAAAGCGGAGCTGTCGAGATGTGCTGCACGTGCAGCGTGCGTGTGAGAGCAGGTTTATTCTGCAAACTCACCGTATCTGATTTTTTTTTGGTCAAGTGTTTAATATTTTTCACACAGTTGTACTGAATGTGGCTAGAAATGTATTATTTCTCTTTTGTCCCACGAGCCTCATATCGGTCTTCCTTTTCCCACCCGCATGACTGTTAAAAAGCACCTGCTCCTGACGCTTTTTTCTCCAGCAGTCACAATTTTGCCGGCTTTTCTTTTTCATATTTTCTCACGGTTTCCTGTAGACGCTGTGCATGTCGAATAGCCAAATAATCATTTCAGTATTCGAAGCCTGGCACTTCAAATGGTGAATCAGGTATTCGAGAGCAGCGCTCTGTGTTATTAATTCATTAATAAAGTGTTTCGCTTTCCCTCATAGCCTCGGAGTGTAAGGTGGAGTCCGAGGGCCTCTCTACACCTCCCTATGGGCATTACTTCTCCAGTTTGTGTTGGCAACAGGTCACTATTCCCTCCTTCCCCCCTTTAAAACTTGAAACACTCCCCTTTTGGGACGCTCTCAATGGGGCCCTTGTCCAAGGCATAGCACTCCACTGTGAGTGAGGGAGGCCTAAACGTATATATATTTACTTTAAAACATCAAATGTTTAACAACGCTGATTTTCACAAGAGCACCGGTGTGTTTCTTCCATCCCATGAAGTGCTGCCTTTCCCCTGGACAGTGAGAAGCATGCAGACATGTTCTACAACTGGACCATGTAGTCTGATGGAAAAATCATCTTAACCAATGTACTGAAGAATCACATGACCTGCGACTTTAATATCTGGTACAATTTCAGGCTTGTAAGTTTGGCTATCTAATACCTAATAGTTTAACATGTAAACATTAGCCACGGAGCATGGTGCGACACTTCTGAGCTGAGGGTAGACTAGAAGGCAAAATAAGGCGTAAGCAGAAAGCCAGGATGGTATGACAATCCAGGTAGGTTGAATGAAAAAGTATATCTACTCCTGAGCTTGGCATTTGCTTGACTATAAGTAAGCCAAAGTCACATTTCTACACAGAGGCAGTCTAGCTCAAAATTCTCATTATTGCGTTCCTCAAGTGGAATTAAAGGGAGTCGTTTCACAAGAAAACATACTACCTTAAGCAACATTTCATATACTGACAGACATAGGACAAGAACGGGGTCACTGCTTATCGCTGTCAAGCAGATGCACAGGTTCACCTTGCGAAAATCTTACTGTGTGAGAAAATCCACACCTAACAGCTCCTACTGTGTCGAAAATCTAGAAAAGCAGACAGTTTCATATGAACCGTACCGTGCATACAAAAAGGTCTTAGCTGGTTTTCTAAATAATTGAATACCACACACACACACACAAAAAAAAAAATCAAAATTCAAGCAGTACGTTTCAAAGCACAATCACTGAGAAAGATTTGCTCATTTCAGAAAACTGGCAGGTGGTGATGCTGCAAGTACCAAATGCAAAGCAACAACCATTGCCAATTTTATAAAATCATAATGTCTCTCAACACGTCCACTCAGATCAATTAAAATTCACAAATCATTCGGCTTATAAATAAGCACCTAATGAACACCCCTGTAGTACTTCACCGAGCACTCGTGTGTAAAATATTCCTGAGCACAGGATGGGATTTGCATTCTAGTTGATGAGGTGGTAGCCTGTATTTAGTGAGTCATTTGGAAATGGGAATTAATCACTGTCACACTGAGGTCTGTCTGGGGCTGTATTTGAGACAGATCATTGTGCCCCTGCATAGAGCTACTTATCACTATAGAAACTGCTGCCGATCATGCTAACAAGGCCTGAGGAAAGGACCAAACTTGGGGAAAACGGGGAGGTGTAGAAATGTTGAAGCAGCAGCATCATTACACAATCTTCACACAGGACAAAAGGACTGTGTTTCTGAAGCAGAAGCTACTCCACAGGAACATGAACTTGAAGCCATAGATCACAAAACATCCGACAGCCTCATCACCTGGTCACAGCTTTTTGATCACATTAGAGTGACCATGATGATGCACTAAAATCCAGGCAGATTTAGCATGACCTTTTCAGTCCACTTGGGAGACATTTTTAGATTCTCGGGGCATGCAAATAGTCGGGGAACAGAATAGGGCACCGAGGCTTGGAGTGAAAATGTTTAATTTATGCACAGAAGAGAAGGCGATGGTGAAAGCTCAGTGTGAATGCACCTGGAAAGTGCCTCTAGCTGATTCACCTTCGCTCTGACAAGACTGGGATTTTGCCTGTAGTCAGCTTGCTGAATTCAACATGACTCTACGCAAAGTGCTATTAATATCTTATTTCACAGCAGAGGAGTTTACATGATCTTGCACTTTTATAAAGAAATCACTGCCCTGCAGTTTTTGTGAGTAGGAATTAGGATTATTTGGTGCTTTTCAAATTTCCATCAAAAATCAATATCACTGCTGTTGCAAGCTGGCACATGATAAAAGAAGGGGTATTATAAAGGAAGCATTAACTTGTCTCATTAATCTCTCAGACTATTTTTCTTATAACCAAAAAAATAAATAAATAAAGTTAATGACAGTCCAGAACTTGTTACGATCTTGTAACTTCCTGTAACTGTATAAAGTGTAGTGGTAACTCAGTGGTTAAGACGGAAGGTCGGAAGGTCGTGAGTTCAAATCCCTGCATTGCTGGGCTGCCACTAGCGGGCCCTTATCCCTCAATTGCTCAGTTGTATAAACGAGACGAATGTAAGTCGCTCTGGATAAGGGCGTCTGCCAAATGCCGTAAATGTAACATTGAGTGTTGTGTAGGGAGTCCAATCAGAATTTGTAGGACATTTATATGTATACATCATACATCGGCTCAGATATGACAAATATCATGCACAAAAGAAGTCTGACTTCACAGTGACTGGAAGGAGAGTGGCGTGAGAGCCCATGAGAGTGTAAACTAAACAAACAGGAGGGGGGAGAGTTTTACTACAGTGTAAAAAAGGGGAAATGACTGCTGGAGTTTGAACAAGTACGGCGTTTATTCGTTCTCAAATTTGTTAGGAAGCTAGTGAACGGTAGACGATGGTCGGCCAACTTATCATTGCGGAACTCATGCTAGCTGGTAGTAACTAAGGGTGAGTTTCTCCATATTTTTCTAGTACAAACTTGTGCATGTGTGAGGGATTCAAGCTCTCGGCTCATCTGACCTGCTACTGTGGAAATCCAGCTTGTGGCAAATTGTTTTTTTTACAGGCTTAAACATAAAATGCACAGATCAGAAAGTGTCTAGTCTAATGACCAAGTGTTATTGTTTTGTTCTCCAAATGACATTTTAGCTAGTTAGCTACAGTTGGTGGGCTAGCTGAGTGTAACAGCCCCAGAGATGCTCGGAGCTTCAGGTAAAGCACTTCCATTCAGCCTGCAGTCCAGCACACCTTGAGATTTCCAGAGCTACCACTTTCCCTTCAACCAGATCTTATACATCAGCTCTCGATGTGCACAATAAACTTATCTTATTCTCATAATACATCTGTAATACTGAGCTGTCGTGACTGCATCTTACCGTATTTAATAATATGTCATCTGCTGTCCTTAATATTTTGGTATACTACTTAGTGTGCAGTGTGTGGTTTGGGACATGCTCTTGACTTCTAAATCTAGCTTAAATGTTTGCAGCTGAGCGATTAATGGGCAGATGAGAGGAAGAGCAAAGGACAATTTCATAAAGGCTAGAGGTTCCAAAAGGTGTGTATAACACAAGGAAAATAAAGCAAGTGCAACTCTTTTTGTACAACAAATTACTAGCAATGAGGTAATATTTTTTAGCTTAAACAGACTGGGTCTGTGAAGGTTTTGGTCTAATATTACACAAACATTTTCTGCAAAAAAGATCAAATCCAAAATGATTGATGACCCCACAATTAATATTTACTGAAGACTTACTTGGAAAGATATCAACACTGATCCTATTCCTCTAGTGTCCAACAAGTATGCAGAGACTTGTAGTGAGATATTTTTTGGTCCAGTCCTGCAATCAGAACATTTTAATGCTCCATCATAGTCTTAGGTTCATGCATGTGGGTTTCTCTCTTCAATTGAGACCGCAGTCTTCCAGGAGGGCAGTATGTTTGGCGTGATTATGTTGTTGAAAGATTCCCCAAGTCTTAACCTCCTGGCAGAGACAACAAGGCTTTGCACCACAATATTCTGGCATGAAGTAGAATGGCATGATGACCATCTTTACAAAGAGCCTGTGGAACGCTAGGTGCTTGCCAATGTGCTGATGGTGTTTGTGCCCAAAATGGTATGCATTTGGTCTGACCTGACTGCAACGCATAATCTCGTCTGTAGTTCCCCGGACACTCGGTGGAGCTCCCAGTCTACATTTCGTAGGTTTTTCTCAGGAAGAGAATCTTTCATGCAATCCTTCCTACCGAGTGCTATTTTAGTAGCCATTATATCGTAATGTTTAAATTGTTGAGAGAAAGTACTATTTAAAATAAATGTCCTTTAGTCCCTCTGTTCAGCATTGTTGGCATTCAGGATGTTATTTCTACTCATCACTGAGCTTAAAGGATACCACACCACAACGCAACTAAACCTCTCCACTGCTGTGCTAATAAGACTCACTTTTTCGATTTCACTTACATGGAAATCATGGCAGTGTGGTTCACAATTAAATCCTGAACAGTGGCATCTTTCTTTCCAAAAGGTGTGGCATGTGCCAAGATATTTTAGCTTTCAACATGTTTATAATACATATTGGTTTTGTAACCTACCTTGTTTAGTTTTTTTCTGTTTTCTACATTTCTGAAATAATTTGTAGCTGCTACTGTCCTTCATTCAGCATAATTTTTCTACTTTGGAAAGCTCATATACAGTGCCCTCCACTGATATTGGCACCTTTGTTAAATATGCGCGAAGAAGACTGAATGTTTTGTTTTCTTTAATATTAGTGGAGGGCACTGTATTTGTTCCACTACTAATGAGATATTGAGTGTTCCATAGAGCAACAATAATGGACTAATAAGTCAACATACCGTTTACACATAAGAAGAGGAAAAACTACCCACAGGATGCATGCAGGATGCTTACTTCCTACCCTGTGGAAATGATTAAGGGGGCAACCCTCAGTCTCTTCTAGTCAGGAGGCACAGTAAAGCTGCTTAAACCTGGCAGTATTAAATCACTGGAATAAGGACAATGTTCCCACCATGTGCCACAAAAGCATAGTAGAGCAGAGCCGCCCATTGCACTGAATGGGTCCCCTTTCTCTAGCTTTTGGGGGCTTCACCACCAACACCATCAATGGGAATAGTGTCCCTCCCCCACAATGGGTAAATCGACTGTGGGAGTATTTTGGTCTCTACCCCTTTTCCCATCTCCTTAGTGAATCCTCTTTGCACTGAACCGAAAACAATATTGGGGAAAAGATGCATGCCATCACGTCATCCTTCCTTTTTAAACGCAGAGCATGAATCCAGCTTTACAAAACCAAAAATCGAAGATCACGCTTTCCAAAATGACTCAAATGGAATTATAATCAGAGAACCACAGTCTCCTCCTCTTAGTTCAGGAAGATATTCTGTATCGTTCCTTTTATTTAAATCGGCTTAAATACTTTTATTTAATGGTTATTGTACTTTTAAAAAGTTTATTACTTTTACTTAAATAGTAACATGCATAGCAAAAAATGTTGCTTTTTTTTTTTTTTTTATATGTAACACCTATGTAAAAACATTTACATGAATTAAGTCAAGAAGTATTGAGCATCATTTACCAAAACAAAATAGTGATATAATTTGTTTCTGATTATGCATACTGACAGTGATACACATCAAGTGCTTGTTATGATTTAAGTGCATTATGCAAATGAAACATTAACTTCTCTCATGGGAGAAGAAGTCAACTTAAGGGTACTTTAAAAGGTGGAATGGTTTAAAAAAAAAAAAAAAAGAAGAAGAAAAATTCACACACATTTTCACTTTCCTTATTAGCCAATATATGATCAGTGGTTAAATGCTGCTGAAACTGTTAAATCACGTCATATGAATAGATCAGATCCCATTAAGCATACACTTTCTTCTGCCATACATCTTTGCTTCTGCTAGTGTATGACTCATTTTTGCAGGTACCTACTGTATATAACGGAAAATGCCACCGTCATGTGCTTTATGGTACTTTATTTAAGCACAACTGACAAAGTGAGCATCTCGATTGGTATACATCCCTGACAATAATTCATTTCAGGCTTTAATTACTTCTATTTTTTTACTAGTTTACTAGAAAAACACGACAACATGATGACACTCAAGACAAATTGCGCCTCTTCAATTGCAATAATAATAAAGTGTTATTAAGGGTGTAAACAGCACTCAGCTCAGTAATATCATAGATCACATTTCAGTGCCTGAGGAGAGCGCGGTCGTCTATCTGTGCTACACACAGCCACACGCTCGTAAACAATATGCAGCCTTGGCTCAACGAGGCTGAATGGACCCAGACAATAATTTGATCTCCTTATATCGTGTTATTTTTGGTGTACAGCTAGATTTTTTTTTTTTTCCCCCAATCAAGGCCCTCAACTGTTTGGCAAACATTCAATCCCCCCCCCCCCCACTCTGCCACTCCATTCCCAGCTGCAGAACAAAGCCAAACAAAAGACAGTGTGGCATTCAATTCTCTTGAAAATCAGCCAAAGGCACAGCTCTTCCATCTTTTTTTTTTATTATTTTTTTTTTTTAGCATGGATGGAAGATGAAATAACGATAAAGATTCATTAAATTCCCAACAAACTGGAGGACAAACCCTGGAGCTTCGGAGCTTCTATTATCACAGGAATTCACTACGAACAGTAGTGCCCGAAAAAAGGGTGTGGAAAATGTCATGTTTTGCTGTGTGCTGAAGAAACAACACAAATGTCAGCATCTTTAATGGAGCATGGCGATGCTCAGATTGAACGCTTTCCAAAGTTTTCACAACATTGTAAATCTCTGCAGACCTTCACATTAGTTAGTTATTGTGAATGATGGCCTTTCTAAAATCTACTAAGTGAAAATAAATCAAAGATGACACAGCTTCTATTTTTTTTTTTTCAGTCTGGAGAAATGGCATATCTATGGCCACACACACACACACACACGCGCACACACACACGTTCACCATTCTAATAGCAATTTTTTTTAGTCTGTAAAAACAATTAAATGATCTGCACTTATATAGTGCTTTTATCCAAAGCACTTTACACTGTGTCTCATTCACCCATTCACACACCAATGGTAGCAGAGCTGCCATGCAAGGCGCTAACTTGCCATCGGGAGCAACTTGAGGTTCAGTGTCTCGCCCAAGGACACTTCGGCATGTGGAGAAATGTGGGCCGGGAATCAAACCACCAACCCTACGATTAGTGGACAACCCGCTCTACCACCTGAGCCACAGCCGCCCCTATTATTGTCTCTTTAACTTAACTACTAACCAATTTACGTTGATGGAACACATTAGGGTCAAAAGTGAAAAGTGCACCATTCAAAGAGACGTCAAGTCAAAGGTAAAGCAATCTGGAAAAAGTGCACAGGGTTTTATTGTCTTTCATATTACACTACTCCAGGTTGTGATGAAACAACCAACCAATGAATTATAACCTCACTGGGACTGAATGTCAGAACATCAAATGCACTTAAATGATAACAGCTTGTGAAAGATGACATCGTGTTTGGCAGTTTGTGATCATTAGAACAGAAAGATTTGTTTCTTTTGCATAAAAAAAAATCATTCAAAAAAAAATCAGAATCTCACATCAAAAGAGCTCATAACACCACAAAACTGGGTCCAAGCCTGCTGAAGGGTGTTTTCAAACACTCAATCTCTCAAATTCACCATGAACATCAAGCTGCAAAGCATGCTTGCATATGGTAGGCTAGGTCATTCACTGGCATTTGAACATATGCAACTCTTAACCATATGAGGACAAAACATCTCATAACCATGATACAACAAAAAAAAAAAAAATCAGTGTTACAGATAGAACAGGCAGACGAACACAGAGAGAGAGAGAGAGAGTCTGTGATTTTACAACGTCACTCATTTGCATACTACAACGTTCAACTAATACCAGAGATCAATAACAATACTAAAAATGTGACCGTGATCAATGATAAGTCATACAGTATGACTTCCCGACTTTTCAAAATCATGGCAAGCAACTGTCCTTAGACTAACCCTCCCTTTTTATGTTTATTTTCTCTTGAAGAAGGAAGGAACGCTGCCTGTCTGGCTATACTACATGACTGATTTCATCATGTCACCGTGTTGGTCTTCTTAAAAAGTTCTTCGTGAGTCTAGGGTTAGTGTCAGACTGATCAAGTTCCTCTCCATTAAACTTTTATTCCTGTTGTCCTTGCTCGACTGATGTCTCCACGCCAGAAATAATTCATATGGCACGTTTTAAATATGCACCAACGAAACTTTGATGATGGTCCCTGAGTCCTTACTGTACAAGAGTGCATTAATGAGTTGAAATTATTTAGGGGTGATATTATGTGAGACGTGCATCCGGACTGTTATAGCCGTTCTGAGAAGGCTCGGGGCTGAGTCATGTTTGCTTTGAGAGAACCTTAATCAGGGGGCTTGTGCGTTTCAAACTGAGGAAAGCGCTCATGAAATTCATTATGGATGAAAACAGCGTTTTACATCTGAAAAAGAGGCCTCGGCTACCAAGGACACGCCTAAATCAAATGCCATATGCATATGGACTATATGAATATTAATAGCTTTGTCAGGCATGTTTGTTTAGAGGCGGCACAAAAAGGCTTTAGTGAACTTAGTGGACAAATGAAGTCGTTGTTATGAAACGTTAACAGATCACCATACAAACAAACAGGCACACAAGAGATCCAGATGCTGACGGAGGAAAATTTATAGTCAGGTGTGTACATCCTACAAATGAGTCACGACACAACTGCAACTTCTCCCAAAGGTTATTATTTTAATTTCTCTAATGGAAACGATGTGATGGAAAAAAAGGAATGTAGAGAAAAGAGTTTATGACGCACTTTTAATTGCTAAATCTTGCTTGCATACTCTGCCATGAGAGTTTCTAAACAAATGAATGCGTCTCCGAGTAGAAGCACCATAAGCAGAAGAACACAGAGACTGAATCAATCAGCGAGACGCTGTTGCCACACCATTCATTAAGTTGCGCGGTGAACGAGACTACATAAATATTGATAGAAACGTGAAGTGTAAATTAGCACAGGTTTTCATATGATAATTTGTACATCGCCAGATTTGGATCTCTCATTTCCACTTAAATGAAAGACGCATGGCGGTTTCGATAAGCGAGCATCAAAAAGGTGTCGTTTTAGAGCACGTGCTTCCATCTACCCAAGCAAGAAGCCAGCTCTTGAAGGTATGCAGGTCACGTTGTATTTCCAGACGCGCATGTTCTAAAAGAAATCATTCGGAGAGCCGTGTCGACTACGACGGTCTTAATCATCTTAAAAAAACAATATAAACCGATATATTGCAGCATCCTCATCTCCTGCTGCATGTTTATAGGGTTTCTACATAATGAGAGCCCATGTGTTCTTCGCTGACCATGGATGCTTGTCACAGGTCAATATTACCACACAACAGTGCCCCCTGCTGTTCCTGACTGTCCCAATCTGTACTTCAGACATTGTGCTTGGCTTTGTTTCTGCCCAAGCTGCACTGTGACGTTCAAGTAGTTTTCAACTTCAAGTGCTCGGCAGAATCGTTCAAAAATCCTTCGAGCACACGAACAGATGACCGCTTCATGTGAATTTGGTGGATCAAAATAGAAAAAGACAACGATGCCAATGGCATCTTCAATGTAATATAAGCCAAATAATGGGCATTCATTTATTTCATTCTTAATCAGACTTGAACATTTCAGGACGTGTAAACAAAATGTGAACAGCTAGTCCTCAGGTTTGCAACATTAGCAAAGTTATGAAATAATAACATGTACACGGCACGGTTCAGATGTGGAAGATATTTACAAACAGCCGGCTGCAGGTTTTTTTGTTTTGTTGGTTGTTTGTTTTTTGCTCCCAAACAAAGATTCAATTGGTCTCAGTTTTCATGCTGTATAAATGGTATCCTGTCTGGCTGGAACGAAAACCTGTGCAGTCCTTTTCTGTCTCTTTCTTTCAGGAAGAACTTGCAGACTGAGTGCAAATTATACTTCGAAAACACAAGTGATAGAAAAACACATGTCTGAGAAAGGAAGAAAGAAAGAAAGAAAGAAAGAAAGAAAGAAAGAAAATGACAAACCTAATGGCAACCGCTATAAAAAAAAAATTAAATGCCACATGTATAGTCTGCTTCCTATCAGAATAAAGCTGCTTGGCAATGGTTTATTCTTCCTTCAATTTTTCTTTTTTTAAACAAGGATCATTTTGACCATTTTTTCCTTCTTCTTCCTGATCTGTATGATTCTGTCAGAAATCCTGTTGTGTCTGCTTTCCCGAGACGGCTCAGTGTGCATCTACCGCATGTCCAGTCAACGTTATCTTCTCATCTCTCTGTCTGTGCATCATTGTGGGTTTTACCATCATCTTCACTACTAAGGCGTCAAGCCATTTGTAGAAATCCACCTGCGTCTACGCTATTAATAGCCTAGTACAACAGCATTAAAAAAAAAATTTTTTAAATAAATAATAAAAATAATAACAAGAGTGTTACATGATCCAGGAGGCTTGCTGGACTGCAGTAAACCTGGGAGCCAATAACACAATAACGCACGTGCGTGATGTTGGGAATAAACAGCAGGTCCACTTCTACTGATTGCCCAGCTATTTTCTCTCTGATAGGAAACATTTCGCTTTGTTTGTTTGTTTGTTCATTGGCTGTAAACTAATCAAGGTGATCAAAGCATCAGGCTCAGCACTTCCAAGGAAAATCTATGTGCGCTCACAAATGCCTAATGATGAAAAATCCCGCACTTGGAAACGTGAGCAAATTTAAAAAAAAATAATAATAATAAAATAAAACACACACACATACACACACCTCCTCTGATCTCAGGACGAAACGTGAGTGGCAAGTAAATCTGTAACGGGATAAAAGAAACGCTGTCTGCATTCGCCCAGTCCTTTTTCTCATTGTTGAAGAAGACTAATTACTTCAGCTGGGAGTCGAATGAGGAGTAAATAAGGATTTGTAATAAGAGAGAGAGAGAGAGAGAGAGAGAGAGAGAGAGAGAAAACTGTGATATAGAGGTGTGTAAGAAACTTCAATAATTGATGGCTTTATAAACAACAGCCCTAAAGAAAGCCATGTGTGAGGGGAAAAGTCAAACCACCAAACCACAAAGACGCAGGTTCACCATTCTTTCGACTATTTTTTGTTGTTGTTGTTTATGTTTAGTTCAGTTAAACCGTGTATACAGGATTCACTTTGCTATAACTCTAAAACCATGAAGAAGTTCCACCAACCAGCTGCTCCACACAGTTTCCAGACACTTCACTACAAGTAGTGTGAATAAAATATGTGATGTTTTACCTCTGGCTGTCTTTCACTAGGGTGTAAAGTCTCGGCATAAATGGCGCTGTCCGTCCTTTTAGCTGATGAAGAGTGCGTGTATCCCTTCGCTGTGAGCGAGTCTCACCGGTTTACCTGCAGCTGCTTCACTGCGCTGTGTGGGCTCGCGAGCGCAGGCTACTATCAGAGCAGTTCAAATTCAAACCGAAAGGGGGACAACCGATTACACGCAACATCATATCACAGATTTATCGGCGGAACTCAATGGCAGGAGGGTTTATGTTTTTAAATGTGGATCCGAAATATATCTGAATGGTCGTACGTCGGTAAATATAAACGTTTGTGTGAGGATAAACTATTTGGTTAGATCATCTCCCCCCCTACGCAAGCAAGATAGTTTGGTCCTATAAATCTATGAGTTTCCATGGCAATTGATTAACTGTTTGGGGGTGCGCGAGCTCAAGGTTGTTGTGTTTTTTTTTTATGTTGATGAGTAATTTAGGACTAAATATAGATTTGTGTTAAAAACTCAAAACACATTGGCAAAAGAAATGAATTTAGACTTACTTGAGTGGTTTAATCTTGTGGTGTGTGTGTAGACCTTTTTCATAGAATTTGTAATGGTTTAATGGGAATTGTAATGGTTTTAATGGAAACTGTAATGGCCCCTGTGGGTCCCTACTGGTAATTTGTTGCTTTGTGTTGGTGGCATGTTATGTCTAGTGGATACCATTAAGGACCAATAATGGTAATGGTAATTGTTTTAATTGTAATGGTATTTGTAGTGGAAACCATTAGAATTTCTGTGATAGCTTCTATTGTTAGGGTGCACAGTGACTTAGTGGTAACCTCCAGAGTCGGGGGTTTGATTCCCGCCACAGCCCTGCGTGTGTGCGGAGTTTGCATGTTCTCCCCGTGTTGCGGGTGTTTCCTCCGGGTACTCCGGTTTCCTCCCCCAGTCCGAAGACATGCATGGTAGGCTGACTGGCATGTCCAAAGTGTCCATAGTGTCTGAATGGGTGTGTGAACATGTATGTGATTGTGTCTTGTGATGGATTGGCACCCTGTCCAGGGTGTACCCTACCTTGTGCCCGATACTCCCTGGGATAGGCTCCAGGGTCCCCATGACCCAGTAGGATAAGCAGTGTAGTAGACAGATGGATGGTTGGATGGTTTCTATTGGTCCCCCCCCCCATGTTTTTCCCATGTTGCCGTTTCTCTCTCTCTCACACACACACACACACACACCTAATAATAAGCCTGTGTCAGTCAAGGTACCCACAAGGCTAGTAAAACATGCTCTCGCGCGTGTCAGGTTTATGTTTAAGTATAGTACAAACAAACATAAACCTGACACATGTTTTACTATCCTTGTGGGGACCTTGACTGACATAGGCTTATTACTGTAGCTAAGTATCGTTAAACTTAACTCTAAACTCAATCTGAGTACCCAAAAGGAAAAATTTAGGAACTTTTGAATTTTTCAAGGTTTTTTTTTTAAAATATATATATTGTTATTATTATTTTTTTAAATTATGGGCTTCAGACAAATGTCCCTACAAGCTCAAATCTGTCAGATAACCCTATCCTCATCAGGGAAATTGTGGTTCTCAGCGAGATTTAAAACAAATCCAGGATAAGAAGTCGTGTCAACCCGAAATCTCGGAGAAACCACATTTCCGCGCATTCCACGCGCTCTCCTGTAGGGTCTGAGGAAAGCAGAATGCGCATGCGCGGCCAGACGTGGCAGCGGCATCATGGCTTCTTGGACCAGATACGGGAGACGCAGGGGAGAGCTTGAAATGTATATATTCTTATGTGTGGTGAGTAACATAAAACTATCCGCCGTGTTTAGATATTGTCGTGAGAATCGTGTGGCGGATCGGTGCGTGGTTTATTTTGCTCGTGGTGAAGATATCGGGTTCAGGTGGTTCAGGCTGCAGCTCGAAGTTGAAAGGTGGAGAGAGAGAGAGAAAGAAAGAGAGACCTACCTACCTACCTACCTTCAGTTTGACCGCTGGATCTTTCACACAGTTCTTGCGGGACTAATGTGTAGTTATAAATCTATTAATATGTTCACTGCATATGTCGGAAGATTGCAGGTTGCTATAGCGACCGGTGCACTCGGTGATTTATTGCCGCTACAGCGTTGCACCGCCGATCAACTGCGGTGATTTACAGTGTGGCCGCATTTTCCCTTCGTGCACTGCGTGTCACGGAAGAGTAGCCTGTTGATTTCGCTCGTGCTCTCTTAGCAAGGCCGGTCACATGGACAGTCACATTACTAGTCATGTGACAGAGATCCTTTCATTCATCACGACTATTTTTTATTTATTTTTTTTAATGACGCATTCCAATGCTTTACGTTCCTCTGGTGTCTTTACGTTACTTTGAAGTCAACAGAACCTTTTCCACATGACGTCACTCGACTTCCGTTCTGACTCAAAGCAGCGTATGATTACTTCCGCCAGCATTGTGGAACACTATGGAGTGTACCCAGTCCTTCTACATCTGCCAGAAATCCGTCTAGATGACCTACAGTGACTTGCAGACAGATTTTCACTTTTACGCCATGTTCTAAACGATCAGTTCTTCACTGAGCAGTACCTGTTTGATTATGAAGGTAAGCATTTTGTATTGTCCAGCTCAGCTTACATTAGCGGAGGAGTTGGGATAATAATATACCGCAAACTCTTGTTGCAGTTGTGTTTCCAGAATACCGATGTTAGTTATAGATGGTGTATTGTTAGATAAAAGTCAGTAGTGTATTCATGGTTAATGTTTTCACCAAAACATTGCATTGGAATACAGTTTCGTATATATTTGTCGATGAGGCGACAGCGAGAGGGCGTTGTCACAGGTCCATGAGGAAAAATGAGGAGGCTCATCACCTTCAGGTTTTTCTGATGGTTGCGTTCGGCTGCGGTTGCAGAGGTGAGCGATTATCCATTAATATAAAAAGTAAACACTTGTTAGTAAACTTGTAGCAGCACAGGCCGTGAGCGATGCATGTTTTTCTTGTTGCTGCTAGCTAGTCTACTTTCCCATCCGAGGCAGTTACACGGTAAAGAACGGTAAACTGGAAACCTTCATTAGCGTTATTAAAAGAAGAACCTGTAAATACGTAAACATTATTATTCTAAACTTGACCTTTCGTGTTGTTAGTATCCAGCGCACGTAAGGTAAGACGGAAGCACGTATACGCTGCTTTGCGGAAAGATGGGAGTTTTTTGACGTCAGTAGGGACTTTAAGCAGCAGCGGCGAAAGGAACGGCTCCGGCGACCGGAAGTGAACTGTTACACCGCCGTAGCCGAGAACGTAAAAATCACTAAGCAGCCGTAAACGAGATGGTGCAACACAGCCTTCAGCCATTTATTGAAATACAAAAACATGTCATTTAAATAAGCAAGAGAAGGATTTCTTTTGGCATTAAATAATAATCTATTGTCATAAGAAGAGGTTTTACTCTTGTATGATGCCAATAAGTCTAAAAACCTAGATTTACAGTGTAAGCAATACAGTACTCATCTTTTAATCTTGATCACATGGAGGAAGACGAATGCCTCAATGAATTTCTTGTCAGAAAATTAAAATGAGCATATCAAGACAGATTAAATAAAAGACTAATAGTGCAATCATACCGATGCAATTACGTTGTTACATACCATAAAACATAACATTTTCTTGCCTAATCTGTCACGTTGTAACGACTACGGCAACCTGACTATTCTCCCGTAGTAGACGGTTACAGTAAAACGTCACGAATACGACGTCTGAATGTCGTTACTGTTCCATTCGCAGCTGTTGCTTAAAGTCCCTATTGTGAAAAGGGACTACTGGACTGTGCCAGAGAACAGGACGAATCCAGACCTTTCAGACGGAACACTATCGTACTAAACAGTGTGCCAAATGAGTAAGGCACCTCCTGTTTATATTTCTAATGACTAATTGGTAAAAAGTCTGCAGCGGTAGAGGAATTAAAATATTGTAAGCTTTCACTGTTATAACTGGCTTGCCACGTCAGTCCAGTCCTATTCCTCAGGCTATTTCCTTTCTCACATCCTGTTTTGTAGCAGCTATTGAAAACAAAGGTGCTACCTTGGAGCAGAGGGACAGTAGTTGTGTGCTCAGGGAGGAGCCGGTTTGTGTACCCTATTGCCCCTGTATTTGCCTTTAGTGCACCTGTACGTCAAAGCGATATCCAGATCTCTTAATTTCAGTTGAGTCCTCACTACTACCACTACCATTATTACCACTAATATACTGTAGGTATAGTGTCTGCATGCCCCTCTTGCATTCATCTCATCGCTCACGTAAACGGAAGGACCACTGTCCTTTCGCTCAGTCCAGTTTTTTTCCCGTTAAGCATGTAAAGCCTGGCTCATCCTTCCAATGGCGTCTGTAATTTATCCCCAGGTTGCAGTGTGTTATCGGAGGCAGAGCCAAAGCCCCTCCCTGACCAGGTTGTTTGGCTCATTAATCAGAAGGAAGAGAGGGGTGTTTGATAAAAAGTCCGTCGGTTTGTGCTGAATCAGTTCATCCCTTGATGCTGAAAATGGGTTGCCATCCAGTAAGCAGCTTTGTCATGCTGGAGGTTTGAGGAGGCACTTAGGATCCCAGCTTCCTTGGCTGATTACGCTGATTAAGTGTTATGACATTATTATTTTTTTCCTTTTACCTTTTAATTGTATAGGTATTTTTTCCACCATATAAACTATCATAATTTATTCGTGTTAGACAGACTGTATGACTAAGTGCCTTAACTGAAATATCTTGTTTTTACATTTATAAAGTCCTTATAAATGAGTAGCATCAGTGAAAAGGTTCGCAAGTTTCAAACGGATCCCGACCAGCGATCGGTGCCGCATCCTTCGTACATGGATTAGATTGTGGATTGGATTGTTGTCGGACTTGTTAACGAGGCAACAAATTTGTAAGCTCGAACCTCAAAGAAGCAGGCTTATTCGACATAATCCACATGATCTAGAGTCCCGATATATCTGGTCTTTCCAAGAAAAACAGAAGCGTGCGGATTTATTCGAAAATGTTTCTCAGGTGCGTTTCTCAGAGAAGCAAATTAGCCCATTTGTAATTATCGTGATTTAGTAAACCTGGCATACATCGTGTTATCTTGAATTTGTTCAACAACATGCAAACTCCAAGAGTCTAGATCTAGGATAACTGTAGACTGGAAGCCTTTTTCTGGGCTTTCTGCTTAAACGTTATCTCAAGGGATAGAAGTGTTTTCCCCCCTCATAATCTGTACGAGGATAACATTAGTGAACTACGGCTTTCTTATGCACTCTTTGTCTCATGTATTTATTCCTGTATTTGATCTGGCAGCTTGTTTATTCTGATGTATATTTCTAAGAGAAAGAATTGGCAGGTTTACACAGATTGGTTCCTCCTGGCAGAATTTTACAGACAAATAAATATTTTTTATTTCTTCTCTCCTGCATTTTGTATCCTGTTTGTCTGGGGAGGGTATGTTTGCGCACTGTTGGGTTTCAAGAGAGGAAAATCCTTCATAAACAATGTAAACATAGCCAGATCCACTAGGAATTGCAGCAGCAGAATGCTGGCTAGTCGAGCAGTGAGTAACGGGCCAGAAAGACCAGAAGATCCACCACTGTTGCTGTTGTATTTTCAGGTTTCTTTCAGTGGAATCCATACTTTCTTCACACAGTGACTGATCAGTGCTGCACAGCACGCAGCACATTCAGTCTGTTTCTTTCACTTTGCATCGATCAACAGGATGTGATCGGGGACTCTCCTTTTGTACTGCTTTGTGGATTGTTATAACACTGACAGTCTTGTGAAAGCAGCAGCAGCAGCATCATTAGGATAATGCCTACATTGATCATGGCTGCTTGGTGAAAAGCAAATCGGTTGCTTTTGTGGCTGGTATTAGACATGACGGTCGACAGACAGTAATGGGCCTGCTATTTTCCGTCCGTCAGGTCTCTGCTTAGCTTTTGAAGGAAAGGTGCTGTTCAGAAATTTGACGCGACTCGACATCCTTATACTGTTTCGGAGGGTTTTTTAAAAATTATTTTCGGAATGGTCTTCAGGATCTGTGGTGTTTAGACGGAGCTGTTTGTTATGCGTCTCGCTTGAGTTCTCTTCCTTACGAGCAAGAAATGACTGCTTGTAAACTATGGATTTGAAATTCAGTTTGAAGAACTCTTGAATTAGAGTATAATTCGTTTTATTAGCTGCAAAATGCTGGCTTGATAACCTCTGTACTTCCAGTTGGAAACGCTCGGGTCTCGCTTGGAACAAACTCAGAGGCATGGCTCCAGGCTTTCTTGTTGAGGGCATCATTGAGTTCACGTGAAGAGGCGATACGATTCACCTGCTTCACAGCCTTGCTGTTGCTCTAATTACCCCATGCTGTCATCTCCTCTATGACTCCAGCATGCTGATAGTAGAACTGTCGCCCCATGATTTAATCAATGTTGTATGCCTGAGGCAGGACTGCAGCTCTGTCAAACACGTGCTCTACAACCACTATGAGTCAACAGCTATGGTTTAGCCATAGTCATTAGGAGTTTTGACCCTTTGCTACAGTGACACAGCAGACACCTGAAAACGAAACTTTTCTGCTTTTTCAGCTAAAGCAGCACTCAGACCAAAAGCCAAAGTCACTGAAGCGGAAAAACCAAGTCACCGAAGGGGAAAGGACACGACACGTTTATGTGTGGTAGCTGCAACGTTTTACATCACGTCAGCTTTGTCTATGTGACTAGATAAGTGCGTCGTTCTTGTGAGCCTGTAGAAAACAAGTGGGTGCGGCTGTAGTCTCTTTGATTGGAGGGGGAAAAAGGAACAGCTGCTTACTATTACTGCTATTTTTGTTTTGCCTTTTTTTGAAGAAAAAATACCCAACAAATAGCTAGCTGTCATTAACCTGTACTTTCTCCCCAAAAGCACATGCCCTCAGGACTGCCTGGAAAAGCCTTTGGAATTGCCTGTGAGCATTCAAATCTATCAGGACATACTGAGTGTGTCTCAATCCGCTCCCTAGGTCGTGAATCAGTATATCGTGTACACGTGTCCGGGCACTGATAAGGATCCTGGCTCACTACACATTGGAACAGTGATGACCCCATTTCCAGCGTCTGCGTGCTCGCATCGTAAAACTTCACCACTGGTATTTATCAATAACAGGCAGGACCGATAACTGACATAATATGTCATACAAATTTGTTTCTAATCATTGTACTTCAAGCAGGATCACTAACGTAAGCAATCATTTGAGATCTATAACAACGATAACAATCTGCTTACATTTGTAGATGAAGTTGGCCGAGAGTTTGTCTGCTATTTTTATTTATTTATTTATTTTCGAGCTGAGTGGCTTCAGAAAATACGCCACCATTTCCAGTAAGGAAGTTTGGTTTCTTCCTCATATCATTGTAGGGAGTTTTTCCTGGCCACCTTTGCACCGGCTTGCTCAATAGGGATTAATCCACACACTTAAAATCTGTATCCTGTGTTTATATATTTCTGTAAAGCTGCGTTGAGACAATGTCCGTTGTAAAAAGCACTATACAAATACAATTGAATCGAATTGAATTGAAGCATGGATTCTCCCTGATTTTTGTGGTGCATTGTGGGATTTTTTTTATGGTGCAAACGTTCAAGTCCACTGGAAGGATTTTGTCATTGAGACAGCCCTTAAAATGGCCCCGAGTACTGAACTAGGGAGCTGATTGAGAAGTACCCGCTGTTGATGTGCACAATTCGGTGGCATCACATGATCAGGTAATCTACGTGCTACAACAAGACTGGCTGGAGATCTCAGGATCTTAGTGGGACAAATTAAAATTGATGAACTATATGGAAAAAGGTGGAATGTGCTTTTTATTTAAGTATTTTGCTCTTGTGTTAACAGTAATAAAGGCATTTTATTGGGTGCTGTGTGTTGCCATTTAATATTTTTGTTCTCCAGGATGCAGTCTATAGCATAGTGTGTAATATTCCATTGAAAATGAAGTATTTCATGTTTTTCTTGGTCTGGCAAATTGTTGTTTTTTTTTTATGTTTTCCTTTCATGTTCGTAATAAAAGTGAGCAGACCATTTGTTCGGTGCATAACCTGCATACTGATGCTCAGGTCAACAAAAGGTCAGTTAATCAACAGTATAGATCCTTCACTAGAGCTATAGACCGTGATTAATCTTTGCATCCTCAGACATGGACCAGACTGCAGACTGGACATCCACGTATGTTAATTTTAACTCGGGTTACTTATGAGTTTCTGCAGGTAATAGTTCAATACGGCGTTGTTGGAACATCTGTAGAGCCTATGAATGTCTTGTATGAGTTTAAGATTCAGAAAGTAGTCTGTAATTGATGTAAAACGACCCGCACACGAGGTCCTGCAGGCTCCTGTGGGTGGTGAAATTTGCTAATGACATTTCTTTTTAAATGTAGCGACTCAGTAGAGAGTTTATCCGAGAATGGTTTGTTCAATGCAGCCAATTTGGAGGTGATTTGCCCCCGGCCCTTCTCTCCATGGAGCTGTGGATGTGCATGCTTTTTTTAATGAGTGGAAAAGATGGAGCTTGTCTCAATCTGTCACCAGGCAGGACTAAGCTCATCAGTGAGTCTGCGTCTGTAACACCACCTCCAGCGTGATTCATTGGTCCTCTGTATCTCACAGGTGACATGCTTGGTTGTCCCTGATAATAGCATGCTTAAATATCCCTGCTGGATTTTCCTGGCATTAACATTTGTGAGTCCCCAGCTGTCGTGATTAAACTTCTGTAGCCATTAGTGGAACATACTGTAATGATTTCACACATGCCTTAATGGTTTCCATTAATGGAAAGTGAATGCATTTTTTTGTGTATATTTTCTTGCTGTATATGTCAGTTTGACGTTGCCTGCTTTGCCCTATGGCAAAATCTTTGTCTTTGTCCTCTTTGCAAAGAACTCGTACAACAATCGTAAGCTAATATAGAATGATCCAGAGATAGTAATGGAGCAGAATAAACCAGGATGCTCATTTATGGTCCCAGTTTCAGTTTCACTGTGCCTCCATTATGTCTCCTGCACCTCATCTACCTCCTCTAATCATAGATGATGTATTTCTAATCAGTCTGACGTAATCTGTGCGAGCTTCACGGTGCCTGCCTCTGCTTCATCAGCTGGTGGTTCTTAGTCTGGTTCTTGTCTAACAGCATACTTATCTGAGCTCTTAAAAACGTAACAAAAAGTCTTGGTCCCTGTGAATGGCCTTGAGACGTGCAGCGTTATTTGATGTGTTAACATAATTTCCCCTGAAACAGGAAGTCAGGGCAGGACATAACATGTGGCTCCTCTCCCTTTTTAAATAGCCAATAGCGTTCAGCTGACCTCACAGCCCGGGTTAAGCTGTACTCGACAGTTAGTGCCATGGGTTTTTGTTATGTTGGGGGTGGGACACCTCAGAGAAGCTGAAGAAGTGCAGAATGATGTCATCAAAATCGTTGATCCGTATTGGTGGTAGAGAGAGAGACTGTAAATTTTGAATGCATATATCTTCTGAATGTGAATTTTGCCATCGTTTTGGAGCGCACCAGCTTATAGATAACCTTAAGGTTAACATATTCATACTAAAAACCACGAACCTTCTTTTTTGATTTCATGGGGACTTTAAAGGTTCTGTTGGAGTAAGGAATGAAGTACGACGAGGCATGCTGATATAGTAAAATAATCCTCAGCTGGTTGGTGTGATGCAGCGCAATGAAAAGGGAGTTACTTTCATTACCCCAAGCTGATTATTTTACAATAACAGCACATGAAGTGTTTTAGTCATCTTTTACTACAGCAGCTTGCCAACTCTTACAGTTTTCATTAAGTAAAGAATAATACATCATACTTTTTAATTGTTTCTAATTATTTTTAATGATGTGGAACCACATTAGTTTATCATTGTTTGTTTTGCACAGCTGTAAACAGTCAGACAGTCATTCACTCACCAGCCTCACTTTTATAGAGTGCTGCAGGAATGAGCCTTTATACCCGGAAATGAGTTAGCATTTTAGCACTTCCGGTTCCATTGTCCCCAAGTCAATGGGTTTTTGGCTCCTGCTTGATTGGAATGAAAACCTGCACCCACACCGGCCCTTTGCGGATAAGATTGAACACCCCTGTTCTAAATGATCCATTTCATTATTTCAGTGTTGCTTTCTACACTAAATAGCATTGTTTGTTTCTTTGTCTCTTCCCTGCAAATGATAATCTGCTGATTCATAGTCCATTGTATTTATTTTGCACCTGGCATATATATGTGTCGTGTGATCATACTGACCACAAAAAAAGACTATTCATATTCAACACTTCATTTCATATCAATTTACAGGAACATTAACATTTTTGGACACAATAATAGTTGCCTTATCCATAAAATATCCAAAAAATAATATATTAAAAACGTAACGCAATTTGGGTCTTCCATAAGTATGTGAATGCTATTGCTGTGACTGCTATAAGTCAAATCATTACTTATTTAAAAAGAGTATATTGTTTAAAATGAGAACTTTAAGGATTTAGTTTTGAAGAAGTATTTATTGCAGTGACTATCACCATTACAATCACCATATACTTTACATTTCATGAAAGTGCATACTTGATTTAGCGAGTTCGCAAAAACTGCATGAACAGTTTGAAGTTGTAAATACTGGCCCTCTTCTTGTTCTCAGTGATAAGCGGGTGTCAGAAATGGAAAGTGGTGTAGCGCCACCTTGTGTACCGGGGTATTTCTGCTTTTCAATATGCGCCATCTACTGTCAGGGAGTGAATTTACACTTTCATCCATCCATCCATCCATCCTCTATACCGCTTTATAATTTTTCAGGGTCATGGGGAACCTGGAGCCTATCCCAGGGAGCATCGGGCACAAGGCGGGGTACACCCTGGACAGGGTGCCAGTCCATCGCAGGGCACAATCACAAATACATTCACACACCCATTCATACACTACGGACACTTTGGACATGCCAATCAGCTTACCATGCATGTCTTTCGACTGGGGGAGGAAACCGGGGAGAACATGCAAACTCCGCACACACAGGGCCACGGTGGGAATCAAACCCCGACCCTGGAGGTGTGAGGCGAATGAAGTTACACTTTCATTCACGAAAAAATACGTGGTGAACAACGTCCAGGTGTGAACAGGTCCTAATACCCTACTCGTGATTTTGTTAAGCTTTCACATGTCTTGAAAAAGGCGGTTGCTGACAAGTGGCCAAATGGGACTACAGAGTTTGTCGGGGACATTAAACGTCAGGATAATTCATCTGCTACAGCCTCATTGTGTTTATACTCGTGCTCGTGCAAACTATTCCAACTCAAACTTTCCAACTTGTAGATTTATCAGTTTATAATATTTTCCAGTTGTACTCGGGTTTTTTTTTTCCCTCAAGTTCAGAAGATTAGTGGGAGTCATGTGGTGTAGTTCATTTATAGACTAACTTGAGCTTTTTACTTCCGATGATTGTATTTAGGCTTCAAAATTCATAAAAGTTGTGAAAATTATCCTCGATGAACAAAACGTGTAAGAATCATAAACCTTTGTTGGTCACAGAGCTTATTTTCTGCAAGCCAATAGGAAAAATCCAACTTCCGGGAGACTCCTTTCTAAAAAACCTTAATAAAAGTCCTCTCACAGATAGTTTGACAATATTAATGATTACGCACTCGTTTATGCGAAGCATCTGTTGGATAGGTCTTCCTATCAGGAAGATAATGTTAATATACACTTTCTAGCTAGAACTCTGGTGAAGAGCCGCTGTTATAGAAGATTCATCCGCACCTTCAGAACGATCAGATTCGAGCATTCAGCAGTGTTTTGGTATAATAGAAGAAGCAGAGTAGGAGTTGGAAGCAGTTACTTAAGATATGTTCCTGCTTCCCAGCTGGAAAGCTTCTGGAAATGAGCACTGTGGCTTTTCATGCAGCAATATCATTAATACACCTCTATAAGCTATTTATGAAAATGTGGTGCATCATCTCTGTAATTGCTGTAGTCTTTCTGGTTAACACTGCCACACCCAGTTTAACACTGTTGTGATTTGAACCCAGTGCCACAATCGCGTTGGCAGACACACAGCTGGAGATGATGTCCTGAAGCGCCTGTGAGATTTTGCTGCAGCTGTGAAAAATGACACTGATATTCCCCCGCCTCTTTTGTTCTGTCTCTCTCAGGTTGTGTTCATGTCCACGCTGCAGGCAGTGAAAGTGTCCCCTTTAATAGAGAGAGTCAGTGACCATAAGGATTTCAAAAAGCTGCTCAGGACCAGAACCAATGTCCTTGTCCTTTACACCAAGTCAGGTGAGTGTCAAACCTATGTTCTTGAATACAATGCTGTCAGCATGGCAGTATTTAAACACATTTACACATCATCTAGTCTAGCATCCCTGACCATCATGACTTCCATGGCATTCAGAGGTTCTGTATGTACAAAGGATTTGCATTTTTGCATTCCTCCATTAGTGCCAAATACACGAGTTCATCTGTTAGTCACCGAAAATGTTTGTCACGTGTCTTATACTTAAGACGGGAGGAGAGTGGGGGGGGGGAGGAATCACTCAAAACCACAACATACTCCAGCGCAACCATTCGCACAACTCTTTGCAACGCACTCTATCATTTGCACTCGTTGGTAGAGGGATGCACAGTGCCATGTGTGATGATGTGTGGTTTCCTGCTCCATAAACAGCCTCAGTCCACATGCAGGAGAAGGGTCTCCCAAGACCTAGCTGCTCCTGATATATTGGTTTCATAATTCATGGCCCATTTCTGCTGTGTGAGGTCATTGGGTAAGACTCTGGAGTATTGAACACAGCGTTTGATTGATGGCTGAGTAGGCTGCTCATCCTCCGAAGCCTCGGTTTGCGCTCTGAATCCGCATTACCCCCCACCTTCAGTTCCCCCTGTCGGATGTTTTCTCCCAGTTTTGACATGGCAGAGTAGCTGAGCTACACTTCACAAGAGAGGGATGTTTTAGCAATGTAGTAGAGGTTATTTCCTTAAACAACAGTTTCATCGGCCATTGATTTTAAAGATTGATTTAAAGGTTTACTCCCTCAGTATTGGCACACACTAGCTATAAGATAAGATAATACTTTATTAATCCCGAGATGGAGAAATTAGGGTGTCACAGCAACACACCAAAAAAAAAAAAAAAAGATATAAATGAGATAGTAAGGAGAACAATAAGGGATATATAAAGAGTAAATACAAGATGTATAAATATGTATAGACTTCAGTAATGGGTGCATTTTGTCCATGTAATAGAACACAGTATTATGTCTATGTTTATATTCTGTATATTTCCAGCTTTATTTAAGCTTTTTCAAATGCAAAGTGAAGTCCTAGATGAAGTCTGTATTTTAAGATGGGAGTAATGAGTCTTTATTGGTCACCTATACATTACAGCACAGTGAAATTCTTTTCTTCGCATATCCCAGCATCCCAGCATGTCAGGAAGTTGGGGTCAGAGCGCAGGGTCAGCCATGATACAGCACCCCTGGAGCAGAGAGGGTTAAGGGGCTTGCTCAAGGGCCAAACAGTGGCAGCTTGGCAATGCTGGGGCTTGAACCCCCGACCTTCCGATCAGTAACCCAGAGCCTTAACCGCCAAGCCACCACTGCCACAGTTCTGTTTAGTTCTGTTTTATTTAGTTCTGTTTCTATAGTGCATCCTAACTGTCAAGCCACCACTTCCACCTTCACCTTCTCCTTGTACTCTGTTTTCATTGCTGTATTAACTTGTTATACTAATTCTAGTATTGTGGCTTGATCGTATCCTCAGACCTTGGTGTATTTGACTAGTATGAGAATATGTTTTTATTAATGGTGAAAGGGGAAAAAAAAGTACAAAGTAAACCAACATGTAAAATGTTGGCACCTAAATTTCAGTGTGTGACATGAAGTGTAATAGTTTCTGTATTAAATGCCCTGCTCCAATATTTCCCTTGTACCTCAGCTACGTCTGGAGATGTTCATCTGAAGCTGCTGTCTGATGTAGCCCAAGCAGTGAAAGGCCAAGGGACCATCGCCTGGGTGAACTGTGGGTAGGTCTCGTTGAACATTTCATATCTTTTGTTTCCATGGATTAGCAACTTTGCTAAATATAACACCTGACAGATATGAGCCACACAATTATCATGGAGTGGAATTAAGAGAGAGCATTAAGGAGCATTGGAACACCAGCACAATGGCAACGGTTAACATGTCAGTGACAGGAAAGGAAATCCAGAATGATCTGGATTTGTAAAATGAATGATTCTTGAATTGTGGTGTGTAGTAGCTATAATAATATAGACCAAGCATCCCTCCAGGATTTTGCGATCGCAGAAATGAACGCAAAATCAAGGAAAGGCTGCAATATTCACAGGAGCTTGCAATTTTTCAAAATTAAAACAGATTTTCTGCAAATTTAGGCCAAGACAAGTCATGTGACATCTTCATCTTCACAGAGCGCCATGTGACATCATAATGCACATTCAGCCAAAGCCCCCTTCGATTCACATGCATCGAACAGGAGTACCGCTAAAAGGTCTCGTTTACCAACAAACATCACTGCAAAAGACTGTGCAAAACAATTTCGCCAATTCAAGTCACTTTCCGTAAAAAGCACAAAAACTCTGCAAAATGCATTGAAAATTCAAGCATTTTTGGCCACAACAATCCTGTATGGACTGACCAAGGTTCATCGACTGGTGCACCATGGTGTGTATATGAGCACTCAAAACATACTGTAGCAGAACTGATCAAGGTATCGGGGGGGGAATGGCTGTAGTCCAGCTATTTCAGTTTTCTAAACATGAACCATTGATGCATCTGTAACACATCCTCTGTTCTGGCCGAACACATGCATTTTTTTTCCACGAATGCAAATGGAAGAGATTTCGCAATCTTTCATACATTTACCCTCAAGCGATGGCATGGCTGGGTCAAAAAGTTGACGACAAAAGCAGAGTTTGAAAGACAAATGGACAAAGTAGTATGCATTTCTTTTCCCACGTCAAATTACATTACAAGACGTTTCTCATCTGTTCTGAGAGCCTGTGACTCTCGTCAAAAGTGGTAACATGAAGCTATGAAACAAAACAAAAACTCAGATTGGCAATCACACAAATTGATGCATCTTGAACTAATCATCAGTGGTTAAACATTAATGGCTAACTGTTGTTACTATTGAGTCATGTTTTCTGTGGCTGGACCTCCTCAAATGGACCTACTGATCTGAAATGCCAGCACTTCCATCCTGCCTATAGGGCGGCTGTGGCTCAGGTGGTAGAGCGAGTTGTCCACTAATCGTAGGGTTGGCGGGTCGATTCCCGGCCCACATGCCGAAGTGTCCTTGGGCAAGACACTGAACTTTGCTCCCGATGGGAAGCTAGTGCCTTGCATGGCAGCTTTCCCATTGGTGTGTGAATGGGTGAATGAGAACCAGTTTAAAGCGCCTTGGAACAGCTAAGGTTAAAAAAAGCGCTATATAAGTGCAGACCATTTACCATTGTTAGGTCATTGATACCCCCAACTGCTCATCTGCATCCTGTCTCAATTGTACGTTTGGTAAAAGATCATTCAAACGAGTAATTATAAATGAATAACATGAACCAGGCCACTAACAGGTACTGGATTATAGGGCTCCCATCCATAACCTGCTCTCTCAGAAATGTTGTGGCCAGCAGTCCAATGTCAAGGTCATTGTGAGCAGCAGTTCCCAGGTCAAGGTCATTACAGGAATAAATATATGAACCTAGAGAATACTGACCTAGTAGTTTAAGGAATCAATTTTGTAGTCAGGCATTCAGTGGAGGATTGAGTCAGTTCAAGTGTAGGATTGAGTTGTCCTGCAATATAAAATACACACGGGTTTGGTTATCAGTTATTGTCACGTTTCAAGGTTGATGCGGAAGCAATCGCAGATTTTAAACAGTTTAATAAACGAACAAACAACAAAACAAATACACTAAGACAACTTGGCAAAATACTTTGGCAAAAACTAAACATGGAAGCGTGGACAAAAGCATAGAAGACAATTACGTGAGACAAGGAAGCAGTACAAACAGTGGCTATATATAGGAGTGCTCATTAACAGAAAGGTGATTCAGGTGCAGGTGGTCATGTGCCATATTGTAGTTCAGTGCAGTGGCTGATGGGAACTGAAGTCCAGAGTTACCTCCTTGATATATGACAGTTATTTACAATTTATTCCTTAATGCATATAACCGTTGTGGGGTCGTCAAATCCGAAAAGTGGGCGAAAAATGAAACCTTCATCTTTTCCCTGTTTGTTGAGGGAGGAATGCAATGATTTCAAACTCAGGAATACACACTTCTTTTCTTTTCGTTCTAAGCTCCCACCACTTCTTGCTACAGATCCGTCAGATAAGGCAAGATGAATCTTTGAAAGAAATTCACCGAAACCTTTTCATGCCAGTGACGTGGCCCCTGTGCAGCGTGCAACTCTCTTGGCATCTGCCAGCCCAGAAGAACATACCCATCTATTTCATTCTTCTTTATCTCTTTTCCTCCTATTTGAGTTTCTCGTTTCCTGTTCCCCGCTTCAACTTGTGAATCTGTCAGCCCTTAGCTCCCTCTGTCTGTCTGCCTTTGCTGCAAAGAAGAAATGCACAGAAAAAACAATGCAAAATTCCTCTTCTCATAAATTCCAATTCAGCATTTACTGAAATCCTACCACAACTACTAGTACTGCTGATTTACCTATGCCAGTTTGTATCAGAAGTACATGGAGCAAGTTTGCGGTCACAATGTTTTATCGCTCCATATGGCTCTTAACTATATCGCTGCAGTGAAAATGAATGCCTTTTTTCTAGCACTTAACAATAAAGTATTCATTTTCCCAGTCATCATTCAAGTTGAGGAGAAGTGAAACAATCAAGTGGCAACAGTACTTAAAACAGGCTTATCTTCCTGGCTTTTAAATGGCTAGCTCAAACTACTTCTCATCAAGAAGAATAGTTCTACTAATTGCACAGATTCCTGATTAGTTCATGAAAGATTTGTGCTCTTTGCTGACGTCTCACTCCTTGACCTACTCTAAGTGCACCCGGGTAGAGATGAAACGGCAAGCTTTATCAATCCTCATGTCCAGGTGGCAGCCCAGTGTTTTGACTGTGAGTTAAGAGTTAGATACATCACTCAGCCTTCAGTTGTGGGCAAGCAGCAAGATAAAACTGAGCTTTGGCAAAAATAACACAGCCTGCAATGTGAGAAAGTCTCTTTTAGAAATTGATGGCATTGCCAGGAGAAGTGCACATATTGTCAGATGATAAAGACCAGAGAGATGGCTAGTTCAGTGCTGGGGCATCATTAACACACAGGTTTCTGTAGATAAAATTTCTGATAAAATGCTTGAATTGCAGGGAAATGCATTATCTGATACAAAAGATAATCATAATATGTTTTTGTTTCAAGATTGTAATGGGTTTGATACATTATAAGTCTAATGTTGCTGGACAGAGGTGGTGGATTCCTGCTGGTTTGAGTCAGTACGAAAAGTATCTAAATTCATTGTCACGTCATGGGGAAACCAGTGAGACATCATTAGCATGCTTAGTCATTTCCTTTTCCTTTACTGTTAACTATTGTTGTGAACCATGACTGATGTAGATTGGACTTCTTCTACTCCCCCTCAGGCTACATTGTTTTATTCAGATTACATTCTGTACAGGTGAGCAATACGTCTCAAATGACACCTTCAGTGATTCATGCAGACAGCACAATAGGCCAGTTGATATATCCTAATTAGTTTATGCTAAATTCGGTTCCACAGTAATTAATAATTTACTAATGCAGTGCTTTACGTTCCAATGACTTATTTTCTATTCCAGTTTTCTTAAAAAGAGGTTATAAAACTGTTCACTTCTGTTGAACCAGTCAAGTTCAGACCAGTCATATAAAGCAAATGAAGTGGACTCTGAATTCACAAAATGCATGTCCAAGAACAGTTGACTCATCCCATGACCCTTGGCCAGGGATGCCTCTGAACCTAACTGGCCTCTCAAGGTGATGTAAAATCCACGGCCCCCAGAAAGCCTTCACCATACTATCCGGAGATCGCACGTTCGAAACCCATTGACGTCACAGCTTTCTGTGCCTGGGAGTCCAAGGGAGCAAAATTGCCCGTGCTCTCTGGGAGGAATGGCGGACTCTCTCTACCTTGTCAATCACAGTGACAATAACCAGTCATGGGTGTCTTTCAGCTCATGTCTGCAGATAATGCATTCCTCGCTGCCTTGTGATGCAGCATGGAAAGGCTTCACTGACTTCACATGTGTCAGAGGAAGCATGTGTTGTCCCTAAGCCACTTGATTAAACCCATGAGCCTTAGCCATGGCTTAGTAGTTGTTGCATAATAGGGGAGATCTGGCTGGTGAATGGGAATTGGAGGTAAAGAAAATACATTGGAGGGAAAATCCTAAATAAATAAATAAAACCCTGCATTCTTATAGAGCCCCTTGGTGGCTGAGAGCCTAAGCTGCTGCTTATACCGCTTCCAAAACTTCAGCCCAACTTCTGAAATGATGGTCCCAGAGTAGCACATCTGCCAGTAAATACCCAGCGTGGCCGTGTGTGCAAGTGAGTCAGGACCTTCACTACGCAGCACGTCTAATTGAATTTCCCATCTGACAGCCCGCACGTCTGCTTTTCCTCTTCCCACTCTTCCACTTTTAATGCCTTTCCTCAGACAAAAGTGTGATGAGGAACATGCGTAAAGCTAATAAGACTGTCTCAGTCCCTCTTTGAAGAGGAGAACATTGGCAGGGGGAGAGTGTTGGATGTCAGGATTTTAAATTGAAATCTATCTCTTTGAAATTCCATTAGAATTAGAATGGGAGGCGTTAGCTTTCTTGAGTCTTCTTTCTGGGGTCTTTAGCTTTCGTGGAGTCTTCTTTCTGCACCGGTTGTTTCTATGTAATATGTTCTGTGCTCATTATAACTAACGCACCAGGGGCAATGGTAGTTCCGGGGCATTGTGTGCATTCGAAGGCAAAGGGTAATTGCACATTCTTTCTGTGCAATGCGCTAGGTAACCATGAGCAGTCATTCTTTGCTCAGGTGACTCATCTAAGGAACATTTGCGTAGAGCTGAGAGGATTCAGTTGTTATGTAGTACTGACTGAGAACAAATTTGTTTCTGTATCTGGATGGACTACATTTTCCATGGTTTGTACCATGCTTTCACACTGACCATCAGAAATGGTCTTAAGTGGACAATGAACTTTATTGTTTTTTCTTTTTGTTTGATAAAGTGAATTCATAACTCTGATGTGTGGCCATAATATCCATGATGGGAATTTCCACGGTCAACATAAAGCTCCTTTGGAAAAAGCTGGCCAAAAGTTAACTGATGGGTTATGGTACATCTGGGAACCTAGTTTGGCAAATTTCATAAGAATGTCTTTCATTAACTTGTTACTCTTGTCATCATATATTACTGCTATGGCATTTTTTAAATGTTATTTTTTCCTAATTCATTTTCTTGGTCTAAGCTTTTGTCTCTGCTTATTTGCAGTCTGCATGTGCTGTAGAACATGTTTCTAAGAAGGCAGTAATGAGATTATAGTCTTTGTCGAGTATATGTTATAACTGCTTAACATCGCTTCGTTTACTCATAGTAGCTTTTTTCCCACTGCATAAATTCCCAGAATCTTTGATACTAGAATATGGAAACTGCATTTTTCCCATGGCATTCACTTCTGTACCAAATGTATGGATTTTTGCATCTGGCCATCAGGATGGGCATCAACAGGACCTCATTGTGTTTCGGGGTTGAGCCTACATCACTCAGTACGTTTATATGGGCAAAAATAATCCGATATTAACCCGATTAAGACGATACTCTGATTAAGAAACAACCTTGTAAACAGCGATTACTGATGACCTTAATCTGACTAAAGTCATACTCGAAGTGAACACAAATCGAATTAAGACATGTGGAGTATTCCTGTTTTAGTCATTATCGATGTGTATTACAGACATGTACACACCTTAATCACACTATTAACGTCGTGTGGGAGTTTTCACCGCATTTTGCGACAGGACATGTACACACGGCAGTGCTTAACCGTTTGACGACAAACAAGAGAGCACGGCTGCGTCCGAAACCGCGTACTTGCCTGCTATATAGTAGGAGAAATACGTGTATATAGTAGGTAAGTACGCGATTTGGGACGCAGCCCACGGCTTCAAGCAGTCGTCTATTTGCACGTACAGCATGACAAATAATGAACTGCACTTGAAGCTTTCGTGAAATTAAAAATTAAACGGCTAAAACTGTATGCGGTACCATTACGAAGACGAACGGACGGCGTGGCGTGGGGACGTAATGACGTGTGCCGTTAATCGAGCTATGTTCTATAACATGTAAAACAGGAACATGAAAGGAATATTCTAAAAGCGACTCATGTAAACACCTTAATCACAATATTGTCTTATTCAGAATAAGCTCAATAATTAGATTACTGCTGTCCATGTAAACATAGTCATTGTGTTCGTTGCTGATTGGTTACTCATATGACATCAGACGACACCACATGGACAAGCACAGCACTGCTCTTTTAAAAGGACATTCTGAATGACAAACTGCACCTTTTTGGCAACTGTCGAACAATTCCGAAACCGGGTCACTAAATTGATCTTAACTAACAATACAACTTGGTAAAGCAAACAGCTAAATAGACAAAGGAGCAGAGTTAATTCAAGCACTTCTTCCATTTTGGATGGTGCCAAAATTTTGATTCATTTGTATTCATTAATTGTCTTCATTATGGCTGCTCCATTGATCTCGCATCTTGGTGTAAAATTAACCATCAATAGAACCCTAACTTCCTTTGTTTTGCATCTGGGCCAATACTCGAGTACTGGCTTGCTTGTGTTTATTTGCTTGGATGTGTTTCTCGTTTTTTTGGCTGCACTATGGATTTCTGTTATACCATGATGAGAGATTCATTTACCCGTCTGTTCATCTATCTTCCTTCCTTTCCAGGGATTCTGAGGGTCGCAAACTCTGTAAGAAAGTGAAAGTGGATCCAAGTTCAAAGACGGCTGGATTTGAAATCCTTCATTATAAGTAAGTGTGCTCTCTGCATTTAGAAAGCTTTTTACTGAGCAAGCTTGATGTATTATTGGAAATATTACCAAAAGTAGCAGATAATAAGCTCACAACAGGCACCGTCATTAATTCTTCTGCTTTGTGTGTGTGTGTGTGTTTTTTTTGTTTTTTGTTTTTTAAACAGAGATGGGACCTTTCATACAGAATACAACAGACCAGCCACACTTAAGGTAATTGAAGTGAAAATTATGGTCTGATGTTCTATTGTGAGAGTGAATTTAAATGTAGTTTTCCCTATACTTTAGATGCAACATTTTCTTATTTGAAACACATTGGAAATCAGGACTTTGGCAACTGTGAGCTCTGTACTTCAAGTAGATGACCGTGTAAACAGCAGGGTTACATACATTTTTGTTTCACAGCTATGTTTCAGCAAGGTATTCTCTTTACTAAGGTGAGCTTATTACGCCTCCAAATGTACTGGATTTGCACTGTGTATGCATTTTATTGAATTTATAATAAGCAATTGAGGAATGGGTTTTACTCAATAGGCTCTCATCTGTAGCCAGTAGATTGATCTCTTATTAGTCATTCATCCTCCCAGTGCATGTGATTTCGCACTACACAAACAAGTAAGGCTTCACACCGTAGGCGCGTTTGACAGTGTAGTAAAACTATATGATTGATCCCGAATCAACCCACCGCCTTGTGTTCATTTCTTCCACCCACCTTGTCCGTAGCTGACTTGGCGTTAATGAATGGTTCTGCAGTTAAAAATGAATGAGCTCATTGCAGAGAACGGTGAGCTGCCTGCATGGAGGAGCTGAGGTTTCTCATTAAAAGCATCTTCTGCTGGGTCTGCTATTGTTCTTCCTTTCCACGATGGTGATTCATTACAAGCGCATATTTTCCAAAAAGTACCTACTTTGTCTTGGTCTCTCGGCTGATGGATAATCATGTAAAAGTTGTTGTAGTCTGTTAGCAGTAATTATGCCTTGTTGTAGTTTCCAGTGACCTTGTAAAATCTTAATGGAGAGTATAGATTTTTTAAATTTGTGGGTCTCATTGTTTAAAGATTACACTATTCGTCAGCGTCATTGGCACTCAGGAGGCAATGAACAGGAGTGTTTTGACAGGAAAACATGATCGGTCACTGCTTCTCTAATAATTGCCCTTCTTTTCATCCTCTACTTCTTGTTTCAGTCTATGGTGGCGTTCCTGAAAGATCCCACAGGAGCCCCCCTATGGGAGGAGAACCCTGAAGCTAAAGACGTTGTTCACATTGAGACAGAGAAAGTGAGTATCTCTTTTAGGCCAGACGAAGATCAGCTTTCCGTCCTCGGTGTTCGCCTGGTGTGGGAACTGCATGCCGGACAAAAGCAATGAGTTAGACAATCTGCAAGAAGTACCAGGCTGTTCTTCTGCCTCCAGAGACCACGGTTGGCTGTGATACAAGGACAGGAGCATTTCGGAGCATATGCAGCTTACGAAAACAAGCAGAGCATTCCCGAATTTGGAAACTGACAACCGAATTTATGAAAGCAAAGCTTAATAGGAAAGAGAGTCAATTTTTCTATATGTGAACACACATTTATCTAAAGCGTTTCCCTGCTGAGAGGGCTGCACTCAATCAGAAAGCAGCCCTACTCATGGAGATGAGATGGCTTTGCAACTCGTTTGAAGAGCGTATTGATTGCTCAAGGGGAGTGTATGCTTGGTGGCATATTACATATTTTGGGGTGTCAACTGCCAAAAGCAAAGCTCAGCTGCAGGAAGCAATCTAGTAATGAAGCGGGAATATAAACAAAACTGATGAATGACATTTCCCTGAGTGCTGGTGAATCCATGCATGCAATCTAATGCGAGACGTTAGTTTAAATACTGTATGGCTCGCTAATATGATGATTACATCAAGACCTTGCTAGCTAAAAATGAACTATTGGTTATCACAACATGTATGGGGAATCTTTTAATGCTTTTTTTTTTTTTTGGTATAACTATGCATTATTAAAGTCCAAAGTGTAATGTCCACTTGGACAGATTAGTCTGTCTACACCGGTCCTGTGCCTCATAAGCTCTAAATTATTTTGATCCTTAAGTGATGAGATCCTGCACAATAGTTGTATTGTTAAGAGTTAGAGGTAATGGCCTCAATACGTCCTCATCCTAAAAAAAAAAGAAAAAGCCGAGCCATTTCTCTTATGGGGCTCTGTGCTTTTTTTTTTCTTCTTCCCTACAGGACTTTAAGAAGCTGCTGAAAAGAGAAGAGAAACCCATCCTCATGATGCTTTATGCTCCCTGTGAGTCACCCGATGATCTACCTTCTTTCTGTCCTCAGTCACTGGTGAATTCAAACAGCTTATGTTTCAAATCCTGGACACAAATGGCTCTGGTTTAACTGTAAAAGCATTAAAGGTTAAAGCCTGGTGCTTTTAGAATTTGCTTAGTATGTCAAGATAAAGGTTTACATGACTGAAAGTCTTGGTTCTTATATTAACATAAGACATTTAGAAGTAAGGACGAAGTCTGTAGATAACAAATTTAATTTAATATTATCCTTTTGCATTATATATATTTTTTTGAAATAATTTTTTTTTTCCCCACGTACAAGATTTAATTGAATTTAGCGTGTGCTTATTATTACTCCATATTCCCGAAATGGAGTCACTATCTTTCTTTTGTTATGTGTACTGGTTTAGATAAAATAGCTCTAGGGTTTTATTTAATATGCAGAAATGCATTGAGTATGTAGTTGAATAGCAAGTGCAGGAATTGAGGATGATAATCATTCTTTATTTAGTGGCTTTTTCCAAATTAAATGCCAACTCGCAATAAAAGGGGAAAACACAAATAAAAGAAGCACATAATTGCACTAAGAGGTCAAGGGAGAGCTGAGTAAATTATTGATGTAAGTTTTGAAACATGAAAAGGAGGTCCAGTACAGATGAGCACACAAATGAAAATTCACCTTTGGTCAGATTCTTATTATAGTGAATGAAAGTGATGAATTTAATACCAAGATTTCTATCACCTAGTGATAGAAATTCACTTAAATTCAGTTTTATTTGTGCAGTGCTTTTAATAATGGATATTATCACAAAGCAGCTTTACAGAAATATAAATGTAAAATTTCTGTCCCAAATTTCTCTAAGTTTATCCCTAATGAGCAAGCCAGAAGCGACGGTGGCAAGGGAAAAACTCCCTGAGAGGATATGAGGAAGAAACCTTGAGAGGAACCAGACTCAAAAGGGAACCCATCCTCATCTGGGTGACACCGGATAGTGTGATTATAAATAAATCCCTTCTATAATCGTGTACTACATGGTCAAAAAGTGCAATTGTATAACCAGGAAGTTCATAACCAGGAGAATCGAGTGCAGAACTGTTCGCAGCCCTAAAGCCATCATAGCAAAACTGTTTGTATCAATTGCAGTCCAAAGCCATCTTTATGGTTTCTAAGTGGTACCATCCTCAGTAATCTCACTGATCTTTAGGCTGTCCATATGGTGCCATCCTTAGCAACAGCCAGTGATTTCTAAGTGATGAGAACTCCAACCAGAAATTAGGGCATCAGGATAGATCAAGCAGGTCAGGAGAGCAGAAGAGGTTCACTGGTGTCTCAAGAGTAGTATGTTGAGCTCGACAGAGAGAGAGAGAGGGCGATGGAGAAAGAAACGCAGATTATTAGCCATGCTCATTGTCACATAATGGTTAAAAACAATGCCTATTGTGTGCAGAGTGCAAGCAGGGACTCTGGTAAGATTAGCTCTGACAGCATAACTAGAAGGGAGAGTCAGAAGGTAACACAGATATGAGGGCTCCCTGGGACACAAAGCAGCCAGCCACTCCACCATCAACAAACCTGAGTGAACGTCTGGGAGTGAAAGGGAGACCGCATCCAAACATCCCAGTTCATTAAAACACTTTATGCTCGTGAACCCTTCAGATTTGCTCCTTTAGCTAAGAAAAAACTATTAACAAAAGGCTGGACTAAACAAATACGTTTTCAGCCTAGATTTAAACACTGAGACTGTGTGTGAGACCGAACACTAATTGGAAGGCTGTTCGATAACTGTGGTGGGTTTTTTCCCCCTAAGCGAGATCTGGGTTAATCAATAAGTTTGACAGTCTGAATGTCAGTGAACAAAATTGTTGTTTTGTTTTGATTTATTTATTTCATTTTTGTTTTAATTGAGATTCCATTTGATTATCTTTATTTTGAGTTTCTCTTCATCCCGAGCTTTAGATCTGATATACGTTTGTTATATTACCGATTGATGTGGGTGAAAAAAGGAGATATATATAATGTGTGTGTGTGTGTGGGTGTGTGTGTGTCTATATATATATATATATATATATATATATATATATATATATATATATATATATATATATATATATATATATATATATATAATATTTGAATTTCATCAGCAAAGCATGTAGAGTTAATACCATAGCAACAGATGGGTCAATGGTCTATGTATATTGAAAAGAGAAGGGGCTGAAGAACTGAGGCACCCGTTAATTAGTCCATAGTCCAGGATACTGAATGACACTTGACTTCCCTCCAATGTCTGTCCTGGTGCATGTGAAGGGCACTTCAGCAATGACTCACTTAATCAGTGCTTATTGAGTTCAGCAGGGCCTGAGGCACTCGCCAAACCTACTGAATCAAATCATACATAGATTTAGGTTTGGCTAGACTCTCAGCATTGAGATTGGCCTTCTCTACATCATTGTGACTTTACATTGTGAAGTAAAGTCAGGAAATTTTGATCATTTGTGGAGAGATATAGATCTGTTGTCCCCCGCATCATGAGCTACTCACTGGGAGTGACTGGGGCTTCCATCTGTGTGCAATTGGTTCTGGCTCTGTTTGAGCTTTGCCCTTGGTTATCCTATGATTACTGTCCTTGGGGCTGGTTTGCACATGTTGGGTTTTTTTTTGGTGTGTTAATGCATTTTTATGAGCGCAATAAAACAGTTTTGTTACTATACAAGAATAATAAACTACCTCACCAGCATCACATTGTTCTCAGCATAAAAAGATAGAGACATTTGGTGCCCTTGGATGGTACAGAGTCCAAAAGCTGCAGATTAGCTGCCAAGAATCTGGTGCAATAGTAATCGTTTCTTTGTGTGAATTGATAAGGCAGGAAACACTGCAACAGCACTACGTCAAGCCAAAAACTACACCGTGGTAGGTTCGAACCGGTTTCCCTATATCTGCAGCCAAACTGAATTCAGAGGAAGTGGATAAGATACCTTTAAATACAGGAAAATGGTGATATAAAGCTGATTCACATTTCATTTAGCCGATAAGGTGCACAGAATAGACTACAGAATCAGACAAAATTGTTGTCTTTTAAACAAGGTACGAGGGGTGATCTCTAAACAGCTAGATACAACAGTGTGATTGGCAGGGTTCCTCATATGCTGCTGAGGAAAAGTGTATAGCTCAGAGTTTTATGCTGAATACCCAACTCGCAATGGTGGTTATCCATTCTAAATCATAAGCCACATTTCTTTGCTGTAAAACAATAAACAGTGATGTTTCAGTATATTGGCATGCTACATTATGTCGTCTCAGACATGTTACATTACTTTCAGCGTAGGGCTAGTGCAACTTGCTAGAATGCAATTCTCTGCAGTGCTCATTTATGATTATTTGTTATTTCTATAGTATGTGGCTGTTCGAGGCAACTACTTCCACAGTCACATAATTTTACTGTTATGAGATTGTTCTAGTGGATAACTACAGCACACATTCTGTGTAGACGGGGAAAAAGGATGTTCTGTGCAGCAGAATTGTGAACATAGTATTTTGTAAAGTTGTATACTGTAGTGTTTGCTGAGATGATGAAATACTGCATGGTTATTGAAAGCTACACACAGAGGGCTGCCCTCAGGCTGTTCATGTAAGCTTCATTCGTAGTTTCCTCTTTTTCCTCTCCGTCGTTCTTTAATCTTTCAATAGCTTTCCCGAGACGTCATTTTACCAAATTGATAATTAAGCACCTCAGGGTAAACACAAAGCACGCAATTCTCTACCTGCCTTCAATATAGATGCAATATTCTAAGAAACTTAAGAATTTATAGAGCACACCCTATGCACTGTGTTCATTTCAGTGTCCTTTAAAGATGTGAAAAGTTTTCCGAGGACGCTATTACAATTCAGGAGTCAGTTAACTGCTGTGATTTCTGTTTTCTGTCAATTTCTTTCTCCTCTTTTTCCTCTGTGACACAAAGGGTGTGGTGTATGTAAGAGGATGCAGCCCATCTTCCAACAAGCTGCCACAGAGACGAAAGGGAAATATGTAAGTACTTCTCTATTTGAATAGAGCAAACTTACCCTAGTCTAAAATTCACTTCCTCAGCAGAATAATTGATGAAACCGATCGCTGAGTTCTTCTCATCACTTTCACGTCTGACAATTTTGTGAGCTTGTGTTTTGTTTAATGTTACATTTAGTGCTGTTCAGGCCTACATTCTGTGTATGGATTGTACAGTATGCCAGATTAGAGGCAACGCAAGACTATGCACACTACTGTCAGTTAAATGCTGCGATCACTACACACTTCTGTAAACACCAATATCTCAGACTCGTACGTGTGCAATCTACTTCACATTTTCTAGTAAAGTCAAGTACAATTTTTTTTTTTTTTTCCTCTCATCACAGGCAAGTGTAATGTTAGGAATGAAATGTACAGGGTGGCCCAAAAGTCTCCATACGTATGTTTGCCAGCACCACATCAGTCGTGTCTGTCAGTGTCCACGTCACGGTTGGTCCGCAACACTTCCTGTCTTTTTGGATTTGTGAAGAAGTTTGGCAGCAGTGTCGTGTGAGATGTGCTCGCCATGTTTCCTGTTACAGTCCATCGCGACCTCGCGGCACCTTCCCGATCCAGCCATGAGAATGATTTCAATGCGTTGTTTCTTTTAAAAAGACATTCTTAAAGACTATATATATATATATATATATATATATATATATATATATATATATAACATACACACATAAATACAGTTGTGCCCAAAAGTTTGCATACCCCTTGCAGAATCTGCTAAATCTTAATACTGTTAACTAAATAAGAGGGATCATAAAAATCCCATGTTTTTTTTTTTGTTTTTTTTTTAGTACTGTCGTGAAGAAGCTATTTTACAGAACAGATGTTTACATATAGGCCACAAGACAATAGCTCAATTTATAAAAAATTACCCCATTCAAAAGTTTACATACGCTTGATTCTTAATACTGTGTCGTTACCTGGATGATCCACGACTGTGTTTAATGTTTTGTGATAGTTGTTCATGAGTCCCTTGTTTGTCCTGAGCAGTTAAACTGCCCACTGTTCTTCAGAAAAATCCTCCAGGTCCTGCACATTCTTTACATTTCCAGCATTTTCTGCATATTTGACCCTTTTCCAACAGCTATATGATGTTGAGATCCATCTTTTCACACTGAGGACAACTGAGGGACTCGTACACAACTATTACATAAAGGTGCAAACATTCATTGATGCTCAAGAAGGTAACATGATACATTAAGAGCCAGGGGGATGTAAACTTTTGAACAGGATGATCAGTGTAAATTGTTAGTATTTTGTCTTCTGGGAGACATGTAACTCTCTTATTTAGCATCTGAAGGGCAGAACTAAATGAAAAAAATATATCTTTAAACAAAATACTAACAATTTACACCAATCATCCTGTTCAAAATGTGTGTGTGTATGTATGTGTGTGTGTGTGTGTGTGTGTGTGTGTGTATATATATATATATATATATATATATATATATATATATATATATATATATATATATATATATATATATATAAGTATGAAACATTTTGGAAGACATTTTGCTAAAATGTCATGGTGCTTTTTACATGACATGACACAATCTCAGACAAACTGATAAGTAACAGTGCACGAGTTAATAAACATACTAAATACAGAGAATAGATTATACAATGAGCGATAAACAAGACAGTAAACACTCAACTCTATATAACAAACTCTATGGCACGGTAGTATTTTGATCATGTAAACCCTGGTTATAGTCCTGAGCAGCAGTATAACAGTGCTTACACTATCACAATACTACTGTGAACATTTTAAGCAAGAGCAGTTGAAAAGGAGAGTCTAGTAAAGGAGCAACTGAATCAGTATTGCGTGGCTGAAAGGCCCACGTGGCCTGCTCTGCTGTCCTGGTTTCACAATCTAAAATCTCTGAACATGCACCAACAGTTGGCTCAGATCGCATCACCACAGGAACGAATGTATTTCTTCGTTTCTTTTTCTGGAGCTGCAAATGAGGACTAGTTTCACTAATTGGAGCGTGGTTTATTTCTCTTATTTGCTGAATGAACAGTGGGCTGCACAGACAGCCTGTAAGCAAGCCGTTCGTTTAGTTTGCATAATGAACGTCTAGCTTGTAGGAAGAGATTTGCTACTTCCTGCACGTTTGCATGCGTGTGTGTAGGATGCCGATAGTGTTCAAGAAATGAAAAGGGGTTGGACGTTTCCATCATGCGCATTTTTCACTGTACTGTTGGAGGCATACAAGCAACCGGAGATAATTTGTAAATTGTTCTTTTAAGGTGTACGTTTGTGTGGGGTTTTTTGTTTTGTTTTGTTTTGTTTTTTAATATTGAACGTTCTAGATTGGTCTCTAATACCTGCTCAATAAATCTGTAACAAATCTTTCTGCTCAGTAATCCTGTCTTAATTGAAGTTAATCTAGCTATTTGTCCAGCCAAAAAAGAAAATGCTATTCAATAGACAGGCAAATTGTGTTCTTTTATCGGGGGGGGGGGGGGATGTATGCCACATACTGTCTTTGAGCCTGTATTACAAACAGATGGCCAAGTGAATAAATAAAAACCCATCAAAAACACCTCTGTTTTTAATAAGCCCAGCTGCGTCTCACCATAATTCCCCAAAAGTATGACCCAAGCGCTTTATTCTGTAAATGATTTAAAAATCATTCGTGTCTCAGATGTTGTTGTTTTTCTTTTCTCGAAATGAAAAACTGGATTGCCAAAGGGAGAGCCGTGTATTCGTCTGTCGCATGTTTTAGGTGTCTAAGTAGCATACTGAGTTGTGAATATCGCTGAATAAAGTTTCCACTGATTCCACTGCTGGGGCTACAATCGAGCGGATTAGTTTTAACCTGAGGAGTACTTCTATCCATAAATGTCTCCAAAACCAAAGTCTAAACAAGCCTATTTTCAATTATTTGACACATGCAATGCACTGCACTGGAATAGAGCATGTTCTACAACTAAATACGTTCGAAATTGATATTGGCACGAAAGAAGCACTTAAGATAAGACCTTGCAATGCCGACAAGGAGTTTTTACCGCGTCCTACTTCACTGAAGGCCGTACTTTGATGTTGTTCTCGTTTAACACTCTTCTGTTTCCACCAGGATGCAGCCATTCATCTTCATTTCCCAGAGTTCCATTTTGTTTTATTTGATCATTTGTTACTCTTGTCTCGCTGCAGGTATTGGCAGGGATGAACGTTCACCCAGCAGAGTTTGATGGACTTAAGCAGGAGTTTGACGTCAAAGGCTACCCAACCTTCTGCTACTTTGAGTGAGCCGGTCTTTAAAATTTAATTCTGCTGTCACGTAGGCATGAACCTGTGAAGCCTTCATAAGTCATTTCTGCATGGTCTATGAGTCCAGTGCTTAATGTTCTTCGTTCTGTAGCTTAAGCTTTGGCATCTTTTAGTTAATGGCCTTTGGGAAGGATTGGTCGTTTCAGGCCAGAGGAAGGTGACGCTTGTGTGAAAGTAAAAGAAAAGAAAGCAGGTAGGATGAGCAGGTAATATCAGAATAAGCCACTTGAAATTTACCCGGCAATAAAGTACTTTGGGTTTATACGGTGATAAAATATTTATTTTCGAGGACACTAGCAGTGGGAGATCAGAGCTAAGGTATAAAAGCGACTGCTCTCTTGTTCACATCCTGATGACATTAGCTCAAGCAGAACACATCAAAACATCTGCAGACACTGCATGAAGTGTTAAATTTGTTGTAATACCAAAGAGCTGCTGCTTAATAAGCATATACCATGTGTAGATTCAGTTGGGGGGGGTTGTGCAGGTGTCTCAGATCGATTAATGATTGTCAGAGGTGTCTCCCTGGCAATATTTAACAACCTGATAACAGTGGAGGAAAAGAGGACAGGAATGACAGGAATGTGTGTAACTCTTGCAGGTAATAAAATGTCATGCTATTGTGTTTTGTGCAGATTTCTAAGCTCTGGTGCATACAGAAGTTGGCAAAAATAGCAAAGCTTTTCCTGTTAGTTAAAAACTACACTGATTAACATCAGATTGTCTTGCAAGCAGTGATGTAGAATCTGCACGGTTATGACTTCTGCTTCTATAATAAGATTTAGTGTACTTGCGTTATGTGTTTTTACTGTCAGACTTGTAGCTCTGCTAATTATTCACCCAGAGGCTTTCTGTTAGTGGTTTTAAAAATGCATGGTAGAGCTACTCAAACTGCAGCATAAAGATTCTATATTATATTGGTTTTTTTTTTTGTTGTTTTTTTTTTTAAAATTGCTAGCTAGATTACGATCATGGCTGCTCAGACACACAGATGCTAAGTAAGCTGGGAAGGCCGTTTAGATTTCATGGTTCTGATTTCCACACGAAATTACTTGATGTCATCTACTTCTTAAATAACCACGTCCAGATCAATTCGTCCAGATGAAAACGGTGGGAGGAAGAAGAAAAAAAATTATTTTTTTTTGTTTGTTTTATAGTATATTCACCCCAGAAGCTGTATCAGAGGTGCCAACATCTACGGTTTAGCCAGATCTTTTGACCCCTTGCTAAAGGGAGACAGTTGAAATTTATGCTGGTAGCTGTTAACTAGGTGATCTTTGACTTGTGAATTCCTGAGCCAATAGAAAACAAGTAGGTAGAACTGCGGCCTCTTTAGTTGGTAGAAAAATGGTGGAGCTGCTTATTATTAAGTAACCAATCTTTATTGGAGTCTTTATTGGTCACATATACACTACAGCACAGTGAAATTCTTTCCTTCGCATATACCAGCATGTTAGGAAGTTGGGGTCAGAGTGCAGGGTCAGCCATGATACAGCGCCCCTGGAGCAGAGAGGGTTAAGGGCCTTGCTCAAGGGCCCAACAGTGGCAGCCTGGCAGTGCTGGGGCAAGTACATGGCCCAGTCATGTTGCATGTACAAAACAAATTGTGTCAATGCAACTCAGTTCAATCACGTGGAACTGATGTACACATTTGAATTAAGTAAAGCCAACACTTTTTTTTTCTTTCCATTGGGTACTTTTGCCTTGCCGTCTTCTTACTCCTGCTTGATGCACATATTGCGGAAAAATAGCCGTCTCGTCCTCTGATACACACTATGGTGGGGTTTTTTTCATCTTGTCCCCCACCCCTCGCTCTGGTCTTTTCCTGTTAATGATATTGGCACCTCTATAATATAATAGTAAGCAGTTAATAACAAAGGATTTAAGGAATGAGACAGCTGGCTGAAGCCAGGTCTGACGTGGACTCGGCTTGATCTAGTGCAGAACTTTTCCGAGTAAACAAGTACTGAAGAGTATGAGGTTTGTTTAATGAGTAGATTCCCCTGAGAGCATCCCTCCTGCCCTCATTTCTATCCAGAGCCAGCAAAAGCCTTGATCCGTTAATGAGAGCAAAGAAAGTTTCTCTGTGAAGTAATTTGAGGTCAATATGGCTCAACATGTGCACTAATAATCACACAGCAACCATTGTTCTCTTTCTTAAAACATCTGGCTTTACATATTTCACCCTAAAGAAAGCAAGCATTATCTAATGGATTTTAAACACAAACACACACACACACAGCTTTTAAATGTAATTTGTTTCTTTTACCACCACATGCTGCATCTCACAGTGTGGTCAACTTTATCTGGTTTCATTCAGTGTTAGACACTTGCTCATTCAATACTAAATGTATGCCATTTTAATTATGGAAGGGCTAATTAAACGCCACTCTCCGCCCAATCCGTTTTCAACGAGCCATTAGCCATTGCCCTGAGGGGAGTCGCAGGCTAACAATCGCTCAGCGTCATTGCTTACGGTAATGAGACTCCGCGAGCTAAGTGCCAGCACTTTGTTTCAGCTCTTTGACTGCAGACGCTGCTTTTGTTTAGTTTCTGTTGCAGTCCTTTACACTCTGAACCATCAACCCCACTGTTGCTTGTTTCTTAAGAATAGCCACCGAACGATTCAATATCGAGCATGAAAAGGGTCGTCAGTGTTCAGTTAAGTTGATTTGACTTGAACTTGACTTACTAGACATGTCTTATAGAGTGTATTGGCCTTGAGTGGAGGGCAGTTGGATCTAAAGACTTAAGCTGTTGCCATTTTATTTTTCTTTAACATTCAGTACATGTAAGTGCGGCCTGAATCTTCAAGACGGCTTTATTGGCTACATTAACGTCTTTGACCTCTAGTGCTAAAGCTTCTCAGGATTTTACCCATGTCTCTCTAGCAGTTTCTTTTGACAGTTATTGTGTCCTACAAACATTTTGAAGAGCTCTTCAATGAATGAGACTCCAGTCCATCAAATAGATATCATATTTCCTTTTGTGAAAGTCCAGACCTCATGCCCTTTATATGAAATAAGTGTAATCAGGTGAGCTGTCTGGTGACTTGAAGAACTGCTATGTTGCTTTTGGCTCCCCAGAACTTTCTGCTCAGTTGCCACACACAGCAGAGCAGACGAGGACGGAACGTTATTACAAAGTATTCATCTAGAGGATATAAGGGTAGAGCAAAGTCGCACACGTTTCACACTGCCTGACAGCTTTCAAGGTCATGCTAGGCCAAACCCAATGCACATGATAAGTGAACAGCTTCCATCTGTCTCAATATTAAATCTGACACAGGGGAACTAATGCAGTTTGATAGCTTTCCTAGGCTTTTTTTGATACACTAGCATGATGCATCAGATCCTCATTGATCAGTGACAGTTACAAAGGACAAAGCAGTGTCCCCCCTCACCCCCACCTTAGCTAGCATAGCACTTATCTGCCTCAAATGTAATTATTTGTGGCAGAAAACCCCGAATCAGAGCAGATAAAGAAACCATTACCTGTGCATACAGATGTGCTCATGCATACAACTGGCTCCATAATAAATTACTCCTTGCTTTTTGTTTTTCTCTTTTGGAAATGCCAAATTACAGTTCTAAACAAGTGTTCTTGGTGTGCAGTGTTAATGTGGATTAGTGAAAAAGCCTCTTTAGATGAGGTCTTTGATTAAGCTAGATGCTTTGAGAAGTGTGCATTAATTAGCTTTGGTCCCGGCACTCGTTTAAAATGTTTATCTTGGCTGCCACAGAGGGATCCGTAGTCTTGTAACGCAATCCTTTGGTGTGCCACTACAAATATGCTGTGCCAACTAATAAAGCTTTATTGAGATGGAAAAATAAATTGCAACACCACTAATTTATCAGTGTAGGTCCTTTAAATTGGCAGGTCACATTGGTTTTTGTAAAAAAAAAAAAAAATTACTTTTTTTTTTCCAGATGTTTGTGAAATGTTCTTGGTATGCAGTCAAATATAAGCTGTTGTTACTTTCATTTCTAAAGCCAACTCATGACTGATGGGTAAGGTTAAAGACACTCTTCTGTCCCCGTGTCCTAGGAAGGGAAAGTTCCTGCATCACTATGAGAACTATGGAGCCACAGCCAAGGACATTTCAGACTGGCTTAAAAAGTGAGTAGAGCTGCATGTGTCCATGTCTATGAGCACCGTCCTGTCAATCATAACCCCATCTAGGATAAAACACAAACACAATCATTGCCTCCAGGCAAGTGTAAAGGCCAGTTTTTATTAGTAGAAGACATACTGTATTGAGGCCCTGGTGCTTAGGCACTGCTCAGTTGATTGAGTGCATTGTCAAGGTAGTTTTTAAGAACAGCAGAGGATATACAGAGGATACAGAATAAAACATCAGGTCCAAACACTCATGTGGGCCTTGTGGTATAGATATAATGATTTTATATAGTTTTTTTTTTTTTTTTTTTTTTTACACCCCTGTGTCTGGCCCATGGGCTAGGTAACCAGTACCTCAGATTCTGGGTAGTTATACTGTATAGACAGGTTTGTACCAATCATGGTAACTATTATAGACCACTAGGAGTGTACATAAGTAGTAGAAACTAAGAAATGCTAAATATATCCTGTTTATTCTGTTTTCTCTAAGCCAGTGATTCTAAAAGTGGGGTTTTTAAAGTGTAGCTTGTGAGGGTTTTCTTTGTTTATTTTTATTATTATTTTTTTAAATAATAAATATTGTTACTGTGATAGAAATCAACATTATCCCAACATTATCAAACTTGTATTTATTGCATAGTTTTTAGAGTTATTTACATGTTTGACTGATTACTTGAACTGAAGGGGTTTACTCTAAATCTCAGTCATTTTAAAAATATATATATATAAATAATGTCATGTAGTATGCCAAAAATACCTATAAACAGTGCCAAGTTGGACTTAATGACAACTCTTATAAAAAAATTTGTTCCCAGACTGGTAAGTTCAGAAATAGAAAGATGTATTTGCTCTGATAAATAGGCAAGATATTATTGTACACATTTCAATAACGAACCTAATATTTGAATAGTTGAATCATTTATCTAAAATAGATCTCTACTGAGGGGGTCTGAAGGGGAATATATTTTATTTAATTGTCAATTGGGTCCCTGGCTGCAAAACATTTGAGAACCAGTGGTGTGAGCCTCAGGGCAGAAAACAAAACACTGCAATATTTTGGTTTCTAGTAGAAAAATAAGCAGAATTTAATCCATTTGTGTCTTTTAAAAATAAAAGACATAAATGGATTGTTATTCAAAGCAGAATTAAATCACCTGTTTTGAGTACAAGGCCTGATGATATTATTATGCAACGCACAACAGGATTATTACAGGAAGGCCGCTGATTCATCTCTCGGGAGTACTTGTTCTGATGTAGTCTGAAATGGTTGTGAATTGGCCACAGTCAGGAAACGACTTGGATTTAAAAACTCCACTGTGTCCCGTTATGAAACGCTGCAGCTGGAGCTGACAGGTCTTCCTGTAAAACATCTGCACAAAGACCTCTGCACCTTAAAGCTCATTTAAGCTGCCTTTATCTTTTCAAAAACTGGAAGGTCATGTCCGCCTGTTATAGAGAAGAGTGTGTTCCATCTTCATAAAGATGTTTTTGCCTGTCGTCTCATACCTTTTTTGCAGTCTTGAGAGTATTATTTGGGCTAGTCCAAGAACACTAGAGATTGTGAATGTGAATGCACGCAGAGGTTGAGTGAGTGTGTCTCGCCCTCAATTATCGGCTGTTGGTCATGGAGCAGGATTATTTATGAGCAGATGTCCAGAATTGAAAGTGAAGTGGAACATCGGTGTCAAACACAGCACACGCTATATTTGCTTTATTGCATTAAAAAAAAAAAAAATTGGAACCAACCAAATCTGGATAGAGAGACTACTAAAAAAAGAAAAAAATGTGCAGTAAATTGTTTTTGTTTTTTTTAAGCAATGAATAAAAAGTTAACAGGTAAATGCTGAAACAACATACGTTCATACAGAGTAGTATTTAGATTTTTTTCACAAAGTCTTTGAGGTAAATCTGCAGAAAGCTTTTTACACATGGATGTGTATGTGTTCCGTTCAGACTTTTTTTTTTTAATCCACCCTGAGCAACTTATTAATAACAAATTAATACATGACATAATGATATGAGGTCTGCACTGTATGAGATGAAGTGACATCTAAGAGTTTCCTCTCTCTCTCTCTCTCTCTCTCTCTATATATATATATATATATATATATATATATATATATATATATATATATATATATATATATATATATATATATAATTTTACACATCTTTCATTGATCTAGTCAGCTTTGGTTAATGGTTTCCTACATTACCCACATTGCCATCGGACTACCTGCTGATAGTGTCGTCAGTGGGATTTAGCTCTCACTTAAAGCATAGATGCAAACTCCTCACCTTTCGGTGAAAAATCACCTTTTTGAGATCAAAATAGGTCACCTATGAGATTTGCGTAGATCCGATGAGAAAGTGTTGGTGGGGCTGGGCGCTGAACGTAAACGGTGATCGTACAAGGGTAAATAAATAAAGAACCGGTTGTTTCAATAAGTACAGCGTTTTCTTTACTTTAAAAACTACGTCTACAGTATAAAGGGTAATATTTTATGTATTTAAGGTCTGAGATGGAACGTTGGCGAGAGAGGGCATACAGAAATGCTGTTTTTTTTGTTTGTTTGTTTGTTTTTTTGAGGGCAAACCGTTTGCAGTTTAGCTTAGCATTGCCGTCTAATAAGCCAGTCTTAAATAGCCTGCGCATAACACTTCATCGTTTATAACATGAGATTTTGGCTGAATGTATTCAATCTTGATTTTGGTCAAATGTTGCAACAATATGTCAAAAGAATTATGTTTTTTTTGTTTGTTTTTTCGTTTTGTGAACAGTGACATGCAAGTTAATAAAAAACAATAATAATTTTTTTTTTAAAACCACGTCTCGTGTCTGACCATGACAACAGCACAAGTTCTCCGTGGACCAGTTGTGGCAGGTTTTCTCTATCCCTGCAATGTTCTCACTTTTTATTTACCCCTCACCTGTTTGCATCCCTGCTTAAAGAGACTGTTGAAGCAGCAATGTCCCCCTGTGATGTCTGTGTGGCAGACTGCTGTTAACTTCGCACAGGAATAATGAAAATGCAGAACCAGTCAAAAAAACATTTGCGCCAGAGCACAGTTTGTCCCTTAATAGCCTCCCGCAGGTGTAAGACAGGCTAATAAGAGGCTGTGTTAGGTGCACGAACATTAAGTGGATCCTTTTGTGGGGAATAGAAACTTGGCCCATTTTTGATTTTCTTTTGCCCAAGAGTGTACAGCTTGAGATTTCATTGTATAAAAAATTTGTATTAATGCGCTCTCTCTCTCTCTCGCTCGCTCTCTCTCTCTCTCTCTCAGCCCACAGCCTCCTCAGCCCAAGACCCCTGAGGTACCGTGGGCAGATTCGGACTCGGCTGTCTTTCATCTGACTGACGAGTCCTTTGACACATTTCTGGAGGAACATCCCTCAGTCCTGGTCATGTTTTATGCGCCCTGTAAGTTCTCGGCTCTTGTTCGGGTCTCGTGCTCACGGGCTGTTTAGCAGTCATGTCCACATTTTCACATTTCTCTAGGTGAGCAGCGTAGATTGTAGCGGTCACGCCCGTGACTTTCCCCATATTCACTATTGCTGATCAGACCGTATATACCAGGATAGCGGTGGATCAGCCTTGTGCAGAGCCGTGGCATGTCGTTATTTCCATCACTTTGTATCAGACATTTAAATAATCATATCAGGGGGAAAATAATGATTTATGATAATGAAAACGTGGCAGGCTTGTTTTATTAAATTATGTCACTTGAGGTTTTTTTTTAATTTTATTTATTTATTTATTTATTTTCAAGCTCCGACTCCGTCTCAGCTCTCATAAATTTTAAATCAAACACCTGAGACGGAATGTTTATTCATGTCTTCGAGCACTGGATATATCCCACCTTGTCTCCACGCACACACCTCTGTCTTCATCACGTTATCTCTAACTCTTACTCTCCTCGCTTATAAAAATACACTCAACGACTGCATGCCACCTCGCCGTGGAGAATCGCTTCGCCTTCAGCTGTGCTGCCAAAATACTGACACAAAAATGAATGCATGCTTACGTCACTGACAGAAGGATGCACAGGTTTCATTTTCACTCTCCTTCTGTTTAATTCTCGGAGACAGACATGCTTTAACAGCTTCCTCTGGCCCTTTTACGGATATGAGTAATAAATCCGCAAGGCTGTGGGATGCAGTGTCCCATCTCCGGTTATTACCCAACCCACTCAGCAATATTGGAGCACTTATGAAGTGTGTAAATGTACTCTTTTTTTTTTTTTTTTTTTTATTATTCTTTTTTTTTTTAGCCTCATGGTCACTTTGAGTCAGTGACCCGTAATGACTGGCCCAGTTAGCACAGGTTTATGTTCGTAGCCCTGTGTGAGTGTATAACAGGTGCAGAAAACTCTCAGCTTTAAGTGATTAGAAGAGCAGAGTAATGCTTTTCCAACTGAACGCCGACCATTAGTTTTAATAACCCACTCATTATGACTGCTTTGGAGATTGTGTTCCTGCAGTTCAGATAGTAAACAACTCTTATGTAATTTACAGCGCTTGCATAGTTATTTATCACTCACAAGGATGTGCTTTTAGTTAACTTCAGTTTATAAATCAATCTAATGGGACTCATCTAGGTTTTTCGTGCAACATGTAAAGAATGTACAGAGTTCATTCATTTACTAGTTTGCCTGCACACACACACACACAGATATACTGACCTTGTCTCTGTCTCATATACACCTCTCTTCCTCTCACTCTCCTAGTCTCATCTCTCACTATAAAAAAAAAATATTCATTGCTTACATACCACCTTGCCGTAGAGAATCCGTTCTGTTTCAGCTTTCAAAAGCTACTTTCACGAGCAGTTCAATAGAAATCCTTTTTCCCCCTCCTGTCAGTCAGTGTTTGCTGGCTTGTTGCCCAGGTTTGTACAAAACAATACAACTAGTCACAAATGCTTTAACATAATCTAGATTTTTCTCCCCCCAAACATTGTTAGAATTCATGTTTAGAACTCAGATCGAAGGCCGTTACGGTGTGGTCGTCCTCGTCTTCATCTGTAGCCTTTTGTTTGACAGCGCTGTATGTTTCCTCCAGGGTGTGGCCATTGTAAGAAGATGAAGCCTGAATACGATGAAGCGGCTGAAATCCTCAACAGAGAGGAAGATGTGAGTGCACATTTGCTTCAGTTTTAAACATCGGTGAAATCTAAATGATCGCCATATGAGGCCCTGACGGAGCAGGCCGACCTGCCCTGTGAAACATATCTGCTTCATGAGGAAAGAGAAGAAAGTGTCACTATGCTTGAGTGAGCACATGGGTGGTACTGTGCACTTAATGAAATTATTTCAAGTCTGAAATTGTGGGTTTGAGAGATAGAAACCTTAAAACGACATATGTGTTTAATGAAAGCAAGCCATTCTAATGTGCCATCATGCAAAGAGAGCTCATAAAAAATACACAAACAGCTTTATACAGTGATAACACAGTTCTATCCAGTTTTGTGCTCGTAATACTAATGATTTGTTTTGAACACCAAATTTGGAATGAATAAGGCTGGTTCACAAACATCCTTCTTTGGCTATGTTTTGTGTTTGTGAATATGTGGAAGGAGTGTGGTTCTGATTAGCAGGGTGTGTCCATGGAGTTAAAACTCCAGGGCAGTTTGAGGCCAGTAAAGTTACCAGAGCCTCATGTTGTCCCTATAGTCTTTATCTTTGAGCCGTTCAGAGTGGCTTCCACCACCACCGGTAGGGTGCTGTACAGGGGTGGACTGGCAACAAAAAGCAGCCCGGGAATTTGCTGTTTGATGCACCAAATTCAAACTGACGCGTGTTTCTCGATCAACGAAACATTAATTTAAATTTAAAAAAAAAACACAATCTGGTCATTTGTATTGTTTGTGTTAAGTTAATATGTAAAACGATGAAACAATTTTTTTCCTTCCCATGTTTGTGTGTACAGAAAGCAAAAATCCAAAATAGAATTAATGTATTTTTATTGAATATCTGTATATAGGATGTATAATGCCAGGGTTAGGGGGAAGAAAAGACAAGAGGGGAAAATTCCCGAACTTCCCAATGGCCAGTCTGCGCCTGGTGCTGTGCATTATCTAACACAGCAGTTGTGCTCCAGCCACTACGCCCCTTTCCCTAGAGAGCGCTGAGCTCACTTATTTTCCTCATTTCTACTTCCATCTGAATGAGAGCATCTGTATTTCAGACACATTCATGTAGCTTGTACCGAGCGTTTCATTCTTCAGTCATGCGAATAATATTAAAGTACCTATATATCTATAACCACATCACATGTTGTAAGATGTAATGTATTACAACAGATGATACATGAAATTTAGCTGGGTAATCTGAAACATATATACAGTGCCCTCCACTAATATTGGCACCCTTGGTAAATACGAGCAACAAAGTCTGTGAAAAATTGTCTTTATTTAGAAAGCGAATGTAAAGAAATAGAGGAGCACTTTTATTGTTCAAAAAATGTCATTTTTTAGTTTATTTTAGTAAATAATTTTGTTATTTTTTTTATTTTGTTACACCTGGTCTATATATGTATATATATATGTATAGATATATTTTTCAGATTACCCAGTTCAAGTTCAAAAAGTTCATGCATTTGCCGTAATACACTGCATGCAAATTTGCAGCTGTCTAACGCCCCAGCTTTTATGCTCAGTGACATTTCAAGAAATTTAATCTTCGAAGGTTTTTCCCCTGTGAGTTGCAGTTACTCACTTCCTCAGAACCTGCATGAACTCAGAGTCTCGCTCAGCTTGAACTGTTTTCTCCTCAGCCATCGAAATCGGTCAACGTTAAAAAGGCCTTATACTGCCGGACTATGTGCTGAAAAGCTACTTTGCAAATAACTTTCTTTGTGTGACGTGCCTGTGTTTTGCCGTATGTGTGTTCTCAGAGTCCAGGTGTATTAGCAGCAGTGGACGCCACCATCCATAAATCTGTGGCTGAGCGCTTTAAGATCTCAGGCTTCCCTACTGTAAAGTACTTTGAGAAGGGAGAGGAGAAGTACACACTACCACAGCTACGGACCAAAGACAAGATCATCGAGTGGCTGCAGAAGTGAGAGCCCCCCCCCGTTTTGCCTCACTAACCATTTTCGAGAGAAAGACCTAAAGTTCATAGCATGCAAAATTGCAGAGCCACATTTTGGCATATTTAGAATATATAGTGCCAAAACCTCCAGCTTTATCTATTTAATTATTTATTTAGTTACACTGTTTTTTTAAAGCATATCTTTTTAATTTCTACTATAATATGAAACGATGAATGCAAGTATAAGGAACTTTTTAGCACCAAATGTGCGAGGAAAGCTCGGGTGAATGCCGTTGTTTTTCTCCTGTCTGTCCATGGCTGATGTGTGTTTGTGCCTGGGGCAATGGGACTGCTCCGGAAAAGATGATGCAGGAAGGATGAAACTCCCCCAGACTCCATGCTGAAACTGTCAATGCTGCCAAGATATATACACAAATATTTGAGCCATCATAAATACCGAAAAGATGTCACAGTGTCTTCCCACTGAATTCATGTTGAATACAGAATGATTTTCCAGCTGAACAATTCCTTAGACGTTGTCTCTCCTAGAAGAAAAATGCATCCTGGAAAGGTAGAGCAGGTCCATGGGTTGTTTCCCTATGCTATGGGCTCTAATAATGCAGAGGCTATAAACTTTGACTCATTCTAGATTAGGCATGGACTCTCGGTGGACTAAAGAGTGGATGTGACTGTTTTTTACTGTGGCAACTTGCTCACTCACACACTTGGGTGTATGTTCAGCAGTGCTTGACTTCAATCAGTCACTACCATGACTTTTCCAGCCCTGAGCAAAAAAGGACTGTGCTTGTTCTTGTCCCTGGGGGGGACCTTGGGGGTGAACAGTAGCTGCTGGTGTGTGTGGGTGTGTGTGTGTGTGTGTGTGTGTGTGTGTGTGTGTGTGTATGTATGGCTCTGTGATGTGTGAGTATCTGTGACAAGGCCACTTCTGCACATAACAAAAAAACCTGAAAGACCTGAAACTTCAGTTTTGTTTTTTTTCCCCATTGCCAATTTTAGGCAAGTGTGCGTGTTAGGTCGTACCGCGCCCTTCACAAATATTGGCACTCTTGGTAAATATGAGCAAATAAGGCCGAGAATAATTGTCTTTATTGTTTAACATTTTGATCTTTTGTTAAAAAAATTCACAAAAATACTCTGTTCTCATGGATATCAAACAATTGCAAACACAACACAGGTTTATCCAAAAAAAAGGGTTAAATATAGGTGTGCAACAATTATTGGCACCCTTTTAATATATACTTTGTGCTACTTTGAGCTCTGAGTCTTCTCCTATAATGCCTGATGAGGTTGGAGAATACATGGCAAGGGATCTGAGACATTCCTCCATACACTATCTCTCCAGATACTTCAAATTTCAAGGTCCACGCTGGTGGACTCTCCTCTTCAGTTCATCCCACAGGTTTTCTATGGGGTTTAAGTCAGGGGACTGGGATGGCCATGGCAGGACCTTGATTTTGTGGTCAGTAAACCATTTTTGTGTTGATTTTGATGTATGTTTTGGATCATTGTCCTGCTGGAAGATCCAACCACGGCCCATTTTAAGCTTTCTGGCAGAGGCGGTCAGGTTTTCATTTAATATTTGTTGATATTTCGTAGAGTCCATGATGCCATGTATCCTAACAAAATGTCCAGGTCCTCTGGCAGAAAAACAGCTCCAAAACATTAAAGAGCCACCACCATATTTAACCGTGGACATGAGGTTTTTTTTTTTTCCATATGGCAACCTCTTTTTATTGCCAAAAGCTTTATTTTGGTTTCATCTGACCATAGAACCCGATCCCATTTGAAGTTCCAGTAGTGTCTGGCAAACTGAAGACGCTTGAGTTTGTTTTTGGATGAGAGTAGAAGCTTTTTTCTTGAAATCCTTCCAAATAACTTGTGGTGATGTAGGTGACTTCAGATTGTAGTTTTGGAGAACTTCTGCAATTCTCCAGCTATGATCCTTGGAGATTTTGGACTACTTGAACCATCCTCTTCACAGTGCGTTGAGACAATATAGACACACGTCCTCTTCCAGGTTAATTCATAACATTTCCGGTTGACTAGAACTTCGTAATTATTGCCATGATTCTGTGAAGCTCAACAACCTTTTGTCACACATCACAGCTATATTCCTTGGTCTTAGCCATTCTTATAAATGACTAAGGGTATTTGGCCTTTGTGTTGCCTCATATTTATACCCCTGAACAATTTCCCGTTCCTAGTCACCCAGGTGTACTAAGAAAAATGTAAAATATCATCGGGAATATACGTTTTTTTGATAAACCTGTGTTTTGTTTGCAATTGTTTGATATCCATGAGAGCAGAGTATTTGTGTAATTTTTTTTTAACAAAAGGTTAAACAATAAAGACAATTTTTCACAGCCTTCCTTATATTTACATATATTGGTGGAGGGCACTGTGTGTGTTTGGAGTCAGGCCAATGCCAAGTTGGCATTAGTTATGTAATCACAGCCATATACACTATATGGCCAAATGTTTGTGGACACCTGACCATCACACCCACATGTGGTTCTTCCCCAAGCTCTTTCCACAAAGTTGGAAGCACAAAATTGTATAGAATGTCTTTTTGTATGCTGTAGCATTACAGTTTCCCTTCACTGGAAATAAAAAGCCCAAACATGTTCCAGCATGACAATGCCCCTGTACACAAAGCAATGAAGACATGGTTTTCCAAGGTTGGAGTTGAAGAAGTCAAGTGACGTCAATCCCACTGAACACCTTTGGGATGAACTGGAATGCTGACTGTGTCCCAGGCCTCCTCACCTGAAATCAGTGTCTGATCTCACTAATGTGGACTCTTGTGGATGAACGGGCAAATCCCCACAGCAAGCTATTATAACACCAAAGGAGGAACTAAATCTGGTATGGGATGTTCGACAAGCACATATGGGTGTGATGGTCAGATGTCCACAAACCTTTGGCCATATAGTGCATATTGTTTTTTTTTAATCTGTTTGTTTATTTTTGTAATTCACAATGCTTTGTTCAGTTCTGAGCACTGGCTTATAATATAAAGCAAGTATGTGTAATTATGGAAATGTTAATTTGCACCATTAATTGTTCCAGCTCACAGACACCTTTCAAGTATCAGACTCTTTTATGTACGTACTGTATCGTGATTCTTTTTTTTTCCCCCCTCTTCTCTGTTTCTCTCAGCCCACAGGCTCCCCCTCCTCCTGAGCAATCATGGGAGGAGAAGCCATCCAGCGTGAGTCACCTCGGGGCTGAAGACTTCAGGGAGGCTCTCAAGAAGAAGAAGCACGCCCTGGTCATGTTCTACGCTCCCTGTAAGTTGTCTGCTTTCCTAATGTCTCGATGATGCTACGTTGTGTGTCTCTAGGATCAATTAAATGCTTAGAATTAAAACCCCACAGAACTGTGGAAACCTCAATTAAAAGTAAGATGCACCTCTGAGGCATTAGAAAAAAGGCCAGATTGCAATTTATTATTATTGTTGTTGTTGTTTAAACCTAAGGTATCGAACGGTCAAAATTATTTAGTCTAAAATGCATGCTGTGCTGTTCTTTGAATCTGTCACCTTTGTATTTTGGCACAACCCTAATTAGCTTTACTTATAGCAATGACTATATAATCATATTATGCTCATATAATTAGACATTACATGAATAAACACCATAACAACAGGTTAGTGTTCCACCAGGCGGCTATTAAAATGACACACTTCACAGCATGGGTTTTTAATTTCGTGCTACTATCATTACTTGGGGAATTGTGCTAAATATTTATGAACAACAGAAAGAAGCACAGGAAAATAATTTAGCAAATTATTGCTACAGCAGCAGTTTCACAGGGTGCTCCTACAAAAGACGTCTTCAGCTTCCTTTGATAGAGGCTTCAAAGATTTAACTGAGAGCTTTCATTTTCCCGGCGCTTTCTTTTTCCCGGATTTGTGTAGCATTTTGTCCAACACCCGTCTATTAAGGGATTTGTGTGATTAAACTGTTTCATAAAATGTGACAACTTTAATGCCCTCAGACAATTAGTTAATTGTTACAAAAGCACCGCTATTGAATTAAATGCTTGTTCTTCCCCGGAACTCTGCGTTTATTTTCCAATGGCCCGAGATAGTCTATTCAAGACTGCTCTTTAACTGTTCTGTAACCTTTATGATAAATGTAAAAGTATTAGAAGTAAAGAGAATCTCTTTCTTTTAACGCTTCCTGTCCGTTGTTATATTTATTTGTTACCTGTTTCTAGGTCTAACGTGACTCTTATCAAAGTGTGTTTTCTAAAGGTTTTGGCTAAATGTATTCATGTAGGTTTGAAATTACTGAGCAAATTTCGAATTGAATACATGTCCTACAAATCATCTTATATAATCTGTGTAGTGCAAAAGATTTATTTGCCTAGTAAGAATACATTTCAAATTCAGCAACAGATAGACAGCGACTCCAATGTATGCGTGTTAAAAATTTCATGTATTTCATGTCATTATATGAGATTCTATGTAGTGTGTATTTATAGTGAACAGAAGGCCAATCGGGGTTCAGCCTAATTGTGTTGGACGGCGTTTAAAGAACAGAAAAATTGCATATTCCTGTGTTATGACAGGTTTATGCTGGCAGATTATTACCCAGGAAAACAGTGCATGCAAAAACTAAAGCAAATCTAAAACATTGTACAATTATGATATCGGCTTATAAATATTTTAGTTGATTAACAAGGTGACGCAAGAATGGCTCATTCATATTCAAATATGTTGAAAGATGAAACCTTTTAAGTCATTTTTTAAGTTTTAATGTCATTTTAACGGCTGCCCTAAGCTATAAGCTATGTTTTTTGTTGTTGTTTGTTTTTGTTTTTGTTTTTTTAACCAGACACTCCGAACAGTTTGGTAGTGTTAATTTAAGTTGAATAAAAATACAGCTAAGAACGGATTATTTATCCCACTATTTGCCCTTATTTCATTATATTTCTCTAAAACATCATGGAAGCACACATTGTTATTGTCGAACTGTGAAGCTTAAACCCTAACGAGCATTTTCTCTGAGCGTGAGCAAAATATTATTTTTAGATATATTTGTGCAGAATTTAGAAAATCTGTGGCACATATTATGGTTAAGGTTATTGGATTATCTTTTCACCATTTGCTTTGTTCTAATACATTTTACATTTATATTTATTCATTTAGCAGATGCTTTTATCCAAAGTGACTTACAAATAAGGAAATACAAGCGAAGTGATGTATCAAGCAGAGAACAATACATGTAGTGCTACTGTACAAGATTTATAATTGAGTTCTAGAAAAGCAAAGTGCGCAGAGTAGAGGTATAAGAGACAGAGTATGTGTTTTTTTTTTTTTGTTTTTTGTTTTTTTTTAATTTATTTTATTTTTTTTAAGGATAATGTGGGGGTTGGCATTTTAGGGGTTGGTTAGGTGTTCACAGAAGAGGTGGGTCTTTAGCCGTTTTTTGAAGATAGTGACAGATTCTGTGGTCCGGATTGAGGTTGGAAGTTCATTCCACCTCTGAGGGACACTTGGTGTGAAACTTCTGGAAAGGGACCTTGAGCCACGCTGAGTAGGCACTACTAAGCGGCAGTCATTAATCGATCGCAGATTGCGTGAGGGAACGTAAGCCTTCAGGAGAGTGTTGAGGTAGGGGGGTGCTGTTCCAGACAAGGTCTTGTACGTGAGCATCAAGGACTTGAATTTACTACGGGAGGCTACAGGAAGCCAGTGCCTTCCTGCTCAATGGGGTGCTGATGGTTCTGCCTCCTTCAATACAAAAATGTACATTTATGTATGACCAGGCAGATTTCTCCATTTTCCCTTCCCTTTCTCCTTATATGTGAATGGAGAGAGAGAAAGAGAATAGCCTTTTCAGAGGGTATTCATTAGATGCAAGGGCAAGTTTCCTTTAAGTGCTTTCTATGTAAGTTCAAGTGCAGCTTTTGCTTGCTGTCCAGATTCTTATTTGGAGAGCGTGAGGGACGTGGATGGAAAAGCAGGGTCGAATGGACCTGACACGGGCCTGGAAGTTTGGAAACTTTCTCTGTTTCTAGTGTAATAGCTGCACGAGCCAATAGGAGGGTCAGCAGATTTATGCTTCATTATTCTAATGACTGCCGTGCTTCTGAAATTAGGAGCCGTGTTTTGCACACAAGCAGACCTTTGTCCGGGACGCCAAGCATCATTAGTTTAGCATCAGGTGGCGTTTAAGTGCAGTGGTTTGTGAAGCTGTAATGACTTTAATTTGAAAACCCAGATTACAGTGGTAGCTAATGCCATTTATACCAAAGCGCTGTTGAATTCCTGATTCTTATTGGTCAGAAGGTGTTTATGTATTAATTTACTGTAACAGCAGTTCTGACAGTAGTGCTGCAAAAGCAAATCACAGATTTTTATTAATGAGCTCATTCTAATGTGCTATAATTTCTATAGTAACGGCTAAAACGCAGGGACTTGTATGGCGGATGTCATACGACAGTAAACCGATTTTAAAAGTGTTGTGTTATTTAACAAATATAAATGTGTGATCCATGTCATGATGAAGCTTTCGTAAGGAGATTTCGCATGCCTGTATATCGGCGCTATAATGTAAGTTATAACAGGAAGCAACTTGTTTCGTGGACATTCCACAACATGTAACGTAACTATAGCTCTCAAGTAGCACAACAGAAAATCGTTCGCCCCTATCATACAGAGATCACAAGTTCAAATACTGACAGTGTAACAGGAAGTAACTTGTTTAGTGGAAAACAAGGTCCAAGTGCACAAGAGGCTGTATTGTCGGGGAGGGAGGGGTGGCAACGCTCTCTCCCCTATCAATCACACCAACACTACCTGATCACGGGCATCTGTGAGCTCATGCATGAAGAAGAGGGCGCTTTTTTCCCTGAGTGCGTCACGCCACCCTGTGTTGCAACATGAGCAGCAGAAAAGATAGTTAATTGGCTTCAGACGTCTCTGAGGAAGCACGTGATAGCTTTCACACTCTCGGATTGGTAGCCATCATATTATAGGGGAGACCTAACCGGTGTGGGAATTGGCCAAGACTAAATTGGGCAGAACATTTCTACAAACTCATTTTTGTATAAGAGGAATCAAACACTTCAGAGAATGCTGTTATAGGAAAATAAACAACGTTGGGCATCAGCAGAAATGTTTAGTTCAGCAGAAATGTTTAGCAGAAATGTTTAGCAGAAATGTTCAGCAGAAATGTTTAGTTCAGCAGAAATGTTCAGCAGAAATGTTCAACAGAAATGTTCAATAAAAATGAAACTGGAAAACATTGGGCATCACAGAACCCAGTCCTTGATTATTTTCCTATAACAACACATCCTGTTTTTGTTTTATTGCTTACATAAGGCATGAGCCAAAAAGGAAAGTTGAAATAGTTACGTTTCATGAGAAGGTGAAGGTTTTTATGGAGTATCTCCGATATAAACAATAATAAGTGTAGTATGTGCTAGTAAAACAGTAAAAAGTTCATATGAACGTTTCACAGGGTTTGTTTTTTATTCCTTTTTTTTTTTTTTTTTTTTTGGAGGACGTTGCTGATCTCTTGAAATACCTTGTTGTTCTTGTGTTTCTACGTTCTGTACTTCATCACTGTTCTTTTCCTATGGATGCACTCTTGTCTATTTATGGCCTTTGCTTTGATAGGAAGCATCACAAGATTTTCTCTGTACCCTGCTGGCTGAGATGAAATTCAGTTCAGTTGGCTAAGATGAAATAATGACCTGCTTTTCTCTGCAGGGTGCCCGCACTGTAAGAATGCCGTCCCCCACTTCATTACAGCTGCCGAGACTTTCAAAGAAGACCGCAAGGTGAGACACAATTTCATGGAAAAGAATCTTCCGCTCGCTCGCGTTGTGTCTCTCTGTCCTTACTTTTTTTGTCAGGTGCCATCGTCAGACATACTCCATCTGTAATCGCTTAGAATTCTTCAAGGTCTTGTTTCTTACCCCCTGAACTTCATATTCTCATGCCACCGTTTTAGCTCTCAAATTCTAAGAGCGTAGGATCAGTAACATGTGCAGTGCATGCAGTGTATGTGAATAGACATCTGCTTTTCATGTGTTTATGTTCAAGCCTATTTCTGAAACAGTGCTGGTATTCTAACTTTTAAACTCCCTGCTGAGTTCTTTAATGTTTTCCACATGAAACCGTTTTCGGTTCCTCGTTCTTTTCCATTTTCACTGTCCAGCACTTTTAATTCTCTCTAACTATCTTTTCAAGATCCCTCCAAACAGCTGACCCGCCTCTGAAATGCCTCGGAGAATAATTCGTGACTTCATTCATCACTAGCCACCAAACCAAGACCTTAAATCGTTGCTGGCAAATGGCTGAAATGCATCATGCATGATGTCATTCATCTTTAACCTTCTGATGGCTCGTAAATTTGCACTTGCACACGATTGTTACGCAATGGAGTAGGATTAGAAGAGTCGCTTCGCCAAGGCAGCTGGCTGCTTTCACTCTGAATTCCCGTTAACGCCCTGACGGTCCTCACTCATATTGTGAGTCTTGTAGGAAACAGTATTTATGTGCAGATCTGTGACCCTGTTCAGGAAATATTGTATATAGAAAAAGCTCCATCTGCTGGTGTTCTGATGAGTTGAAATGGATAACGTGTATGTCTGGTGAGTTCATTTGGCAGTCAGTTGATTAATGTGAGAAAGTGCCAAGACCATTTCTTTATCAATAGAGCTGGATTCTGTAACAGAGCATCAGGAGGACCCTTGATCACACAGGAATAGGATTTTAATTAAATTGTCTTAATTAAAATCAGAATAATGGCTGAATTGTTCTTGAAAGTCATTTGTTCCTGCTTTGTTTACTACCATATACGCTTCCCTTGATTTTCCCCAGAGTTCATCCTTTTTCATCCTTTAGCCTTTCTCTCTCTTAGACTGTGCATTAGTATGTGTGGCAAGTGTGTAGATAACAGCCAAGTGCCTGACTTTCCATTCTCCTGATTTATAATGCAGCATCATGGTGTACTCTGATGGTACACTGTGTTGTTTATAGCAAGCAAACAAGTGTAAGTGGCCCAGTTCAACACAAGCTCCTACAGTGGGAAGAAACGCTGGATTTAATGTGTAAAGCTTTGTTAGTTCCCTGATTTTCATTCGCTGATTTGAACTGAATATGAGCAAACACAAATAGGTCTGTGGCTTACTTATTTCAAAGGTTCTTTGTTGCAACAGTAATGAGCCTGCTGTATACTAAGCCACATCATGCTGTTTAATTAGCCGTATACTATGGCTCTTGTTTTTCTTAAAGCTGATCATTAGTACCTGATGCGGATAACAAGATCCTTCATTAACGATTATTCAACTCGAGGCCACCTGATGAATCCGTTGCCAGTACACGATGGCGTTTCCTCTTGGAGAATGATTCTACTGTTGCTCTTATCCATGCAGTCATAAAGCAAGTGTATGGGAATCGGTAGCTGAATTGCCTGGAAACAGCGTTTCCCTGCAACTCTGCTTTGTCTCATCAGTACTGTGGAACTCTGATAGATATCCTCACTTTATGAATAAATGAACAATAAATTCATTGAGATCATTATTTAGCGGGACGTCTCGAACTGCTTTGATTAGCCTGATTGTGCTTGACCCTCCGATTCCTCCTAAATGTCCTCCTGAATGTCTAAAGGATATATAGGCTGTCACCAAGTACGTATACTCTAGAAGGAGCATGCATCCTATTATTACGCTTTTCAGAGTCAGAAACAGGATGTTCTTGAGGATCACAGGATTTCCATGTCAGGATTTTAAGCGGATCCACCCATTCTGAGCTTGCTTATGTAAAAACATCTTTTTTTCATCACTGTCCTTTCTGTGCATTTATTTTCTTAATGTGGATGCACATATTGTAATTTCGGCAGGCTGATTCACATTATTAAGACATTGGAGATTTTACTTTCCGTGTCTATAAAGGTTTAATAACTCAGCCCCAGGCTTTTCTTGGCATGCTTTCTGACTGACTAATTAAAATGTTCACATGCTTAGAAGAATGAAACGCACTCATGCCCCGTCCAATGCAGAAGACAAAAGGCAAAATATTGTTCAAGTGGCATTTGTACATTTCACTACTGTGTTAATCAATTAATCCATGTTTCACCTGTGTGTGTGTGTGTGTGTGTGTGTGTGTGTGTGTGTGTGTGAACAGACTAATTGTTAACTTAAAAGCACTAACTGCCTTCTTCCAAGTATGTATCGCTGTAGCCTGGAGACCTCCAAGTGGGAGGTACTTAGTGCCAAGTGGGAGGTACTTAGCACAATGTGGGAGGTACTTATACCACAAGTAGGTGGGATTTTACAAATGAGCAGAATTGAGGAGAAAATCCAGAAGTGATGGCAAATATGCATAAATCCCCAATCGCTCCAAGTGCAAAGGTGCGCAGTGATAAATGATGACTGATTTAAAACTTAATATCTACACTTTTTCTTGTAGTTTTAATTTCATTTCTTACAGCTTTGTCATTATTGTATGCATGTCCAGTGTCATTCTATTTGAAGATTGAAGTTAATATATAATTATATAATATAGTTAATTATATAATAATTGTCTAATATTTAAATATGAATTTTAAAATTCAAGATGGAAACAAATTTAAAATGAGATATAACTACATTCAGTGAGGTGAATGTGTAACAACATTATAACCAACAATTTTTTATTGCTCAGTGATTTTTTTTTTTTTTTTATTTTAAATTTTTTTTTTTTTAGGTAAACTTTTCCTTATGTACAAGTATGTGCAAGTTACTCAGAAATAAAAACTAAATTTGACATATATTTACAGTCCATAGTGATGACAAGTGCCATGTATTTTTTCTGCATATACAATGACATTACTCATTAGCGCAGTTGGATTGCATGCATGAGAAACTGCACAATCCTGGGTAAAATGCTTCGGTGTAAATGCCCTGGAGCTCGCCTCGTCTGCCTTTACCAGCATAACCTGGTACATACACAGCAAGCACATTATAAAACAGATAAAAAAAAAAAAAAAAGGTAATTTAACAAATAAAATACACTTCCCTTTGTTGATTGTACATAATCTGGGAATTCAGTGTGTCAATATTTAACATTAAAAAACTGCAAGTTTACCTGTTTAACTCAGTCAAGTCGTATTGCCTCTGGAAAAAAAACCTGACAGCTTAATTTACATGACAGATACTACAGTAACCAATCAGAGTTCTCTTGCGGTTTGTACAGCCTACTTGGGGCTAAAGTCCCACCCATTTGGAGCTGACCCTCCCATTTGGAGCTGTCTATGGCCTCCGTTTATACCTATCTCCCTTCTTCTGTCCAGTTCATACATTAGCTCACAGGCGCTTACAATTGGTTACTGTCGCTCTGATGGACGGGGCAGTGTCTATAATGCCATCCCTTTAGTGTGTAATGCCCTCCTGGGCAGTTTTGTTCGAATGGCAGCAGCCAGGATTGGAACTTGTGCAGATTGGGCAAAAGCTTTTCTGTTGCACCACCTGGAAGCTTTACCAATAACCGTAATTGTAATTTTATCAAGCCCCTTCTCTTAACTAGACATGTATTTTTCAATCAGTGTAAATTCACTTATTGTATACCTTTTTAGATTTAAAGGTTCCATTTTGATAGAGCTTTGACTCTGATGCACTAGCCAGTACTGACACGATTGGTGTGATTATTATAAACGGTTACTAAATACACTATATGACCAAATGTATGTGGACACCTAACCATCACAATCATCTGTGCTTGTTGAACAACCTATTCCAAGGTTTGTTCCCCCATTTGCTACTATAACAGCCTCCACTCTTCTGGGAATGTTTTACACTACACGTCAGGTATTGATGTCTGGCAAGAAGGCCTGGTGTGCAGGTTTTGTTGTTCCAATTCATCCCAAAGGTGTTCAGTGGGGTTGAGGTCAGGGCTCTGTGCAGGTCACTTGACTTCTTCCACTCCAATCTTGGCAAACCATGTCTTCATTGATCTTGTTTTGTTCACAGGTGCATTGTAATGCTGGAACATGTTTGGGCCCCTTTGTTCCACTGAAGGGAAATCTTAGACATTCTGTACAATTGTGTGCTTCCAACTGTGTGGCAACAGTTTGGGGGTAAACACACATATGGGTGTCAAAACTCTGGAATAGCACAAATGGAACTATGGGAATTATATTGTGATTAAAAAATCCAAAATAAATCAAAATAATTAAATATTTTAGCATCTTCAATGTAGACCCCCTTTTTGCCTAGAACTTGCAGAAATGTATTCTTGGCATTTTCTCAACCGGTTTCTTGAGGAATCCCCCTGAGATGCTTTTTAAACAGTATTAAAGGAGTTCACACCTACACTGGACACTTACTGGCTGCTTTTCGGAATATTTCGCTCCAAGTCATCCATTTAAAAATAAATAAATGTTATGTAACGTTTCTAATGAAAGAAAAGAATATGTTGAGACAATTATATTTTTGTCTTCAAAATCATAATCATAATCATAATACACCATTCATCTTCTATACCGCTTATCCTTCCTTCAGGAAGGAAGGGGAAACCTGGAGCCTATCCCAGGGAGCATCGGGCACGAGGCGGGGTACACCCTGGACAGGGTGCCAGTCCATCGCAGGGCACACTCATACACCCATTCATACACTTTAGACATGCCAATCAGCCTACCTACATGCATGTCTTTGGACTAGGGGAGGAATCTGGAGTTTCCAACTGGGGGATTCCAACTCCAGGGTTGTGCAAACTCCACACATTCAGGGCCATGGTGGGAATCGAACCCCCGATCCTGGAGGTGTGAGGCAAACGTGTTAACCACTAAGCCACCGTGCAATGAACTAAATGAACTAA